>NW_024968583.1:106963-133414 GCF_019238085.1 Lagopus leucura
GCGGGGGGTGGGAGGGACGGGGGGGGGCTGTGCGGGACGTGGGGTGACAGGAGGCAGGGGGAGGCGGTGGGCGGCGGGTGGCGTCCGAGATCCAGGCTGGGGGGTTCCGAGCTGTGTGTTTCCCGTTGGCCCCCCCCCCCTCGCGCCCCCCCCCCCCCCGCCTCCCTTGCAGCCCCCCTGCTGTGAGGCCGACGGCAGCACCATGAGGGAGAACTTCGACGCCCTGCTGGCCCTGGGTAAGGCTCTGCTGCCCGCTGCGGGCTGTGCTCCCGTGCCCCGCACTCGGCGGCTCAGCAGGGCGACGGCCCCGACCCTGGTCATGGTGCTGGTCCCGCTGGTTTCCCGTGGCTCAGCTCAGCCCCGTCCTGTGCAGGCGTTCCCATCGCCAAACCGGAGCCGGTGCCGCAGGCGGAGGAGCCGTGTGCTGGGGCACAGCTGGAGGACGGCGAGGCACCTGGATGTGCCGGCTCAGGTGGGTGCCAGGGCTGTGGGTGAGCGCCCGTCCCTCACCGGGCTGTGTGGGGCCGGGGCAGCGCACGGCACTCAGCTTTACCGTGTATCCCCCAGCGAGGCTGCTGGTGCCCAAGGAGGAGGTGCTGCCCGAGGGCGATGCCGATGGCGGTGGTGCCACGGGTGCCACTCAGGGGCCCGAGCTCAGCTGCTCAGGTGAGGGGATGTGTCGGCACACGGCACAGCGTGGCTGACGAGCTGGTCGCGGTGACGGCCGCTTGGCACCCGTGGTGGTGCCACCTTTCCTTGGTGTGGGGCACACCGGCAGCGCTCTGTGCCCACAGAGGACTGGCTGGTACGGAAGGTGAAGGTGGAGGAAGAGGATGAGGAGTGGGCGGCCGGGCTGGGCGCTGAGGCCCTGTTGGCGGGGCAGCCCCCAGGCAGCGCCTGCAAGCCGGAGCCGATGGAGGAGCCGGAGCTGCCGGAAGAGCCGGGGGAGCTGGGCTACGGCACGCTGCCCGCCTTCGCGTGGCCGCTGCTGGGCGAGGGTCCGGCCGGCGCCTGCCAACACTGCTGCTGCGCGGCGCAGTGCGGGCAGTGCGAGCCCCCGGCCCCCGCCCCGCCGCGGCCCTTCGCCTGCGCGCAGTGCGGGAAGGGCTTCGGCAAGAAGGCGCACCTGACGCGGCACCTGCGGGTGCACACGGGCGAGCGGCCCTATCCCTGCACGCAGTGCGGCCGCCGCTTCCGCCAGAAGATCCACCTGCGCTCGCACCAGAAGACGCACACGGGCGAGCGGCCGTTCCCCTGCTCCGAGTGCGGGCGGCGCTTCCGCAAGAAGACGCACCTGGTGCGGCACCTGCGCACCCACACAGGCGAGCGGCCCTTCGCCTGTGCGCTCTGCGGCCGCGGCTTTGCCCACAAGCAGCACCTGCTGCGGCACCAACGCCTGCACGCCGAGCCGCCCACCGAAGCCGATGCCGACGCCGACGCCGAGCCGCCCGCCGACGAGAAGCCCTTCCCCTGCCCCGAGTGCGGGAAGAGCTTCAGCTGGAAGAAGAACCTGACGTCGCACCGCCGGCTGCACCTGGAGGGGCGGCCCTTTGCCTGCGCCGAGTGCGGCCGCGGCTTCAGCGACAAGCGGCACCTGACGGCGCACCTGCGCGGGCACATGGGGCTGAAGCCGTACGCCTGCCCGCACTGCGACAAGACCTTCAGCCACAAGCCCAACCTGGCCACGCACCAGCGCACGCACACGGGCGAGCGGCCCTTCGCCTGCCCCGACTGCGGCCGCGGCTTCGCCCACAACCAGCACCTGCTGCGGCACCTGCGCGTGCACACGGGCGAGCGGCCCTTTGCCTGCCCGCAGTGCGGGCGCTGCTTCAGCTCCCGGCCCAACCTCATTGCCCACACCAAGGCGCACGCCGGCGCGCGCCCCTTCACCTGCGAGCAGTGCGGTCGCGGCTTCAGCCGCAAGTCCCACCTGGCGCGGCACCAGGCGGTGCACACCGGCACGCGGCCCTACGGCTGCTCCCAGTGCGCCAAGCGCTTCAGCTCCAAGACCAACCTGGTGCGGCACCAGGCCGTGCACACCGGCCACCGGCCCTACATCTGCACCCAGTGTGGCAAGAGCTTCAGCCGCAAAACCCACCTGCTGCGCCACGAGCGCACCCACAGCACCGCGCCTGCGCCACAGCAGGGCTGGGTGGCACCGGCACCGGCTCCCGCCACGCTCTGCCCCTGAGCGCCATCCTGCACCAGCACCACAGGCGGGTGAGGGATCTGGCAGCTCGGCATGGGATGAGCGCTGTTGGTGCTGCCGCCCACCGTGGACCCCAGGAGCTGTGTTGTGTCGTGGCACAGGTGGGGACAGAGCTGATGTGCTCCTGTGGCACGGTGGAAGGTGGCAGCTCCTTCCAGGCACAGCGATGCTCTCAGCCGCCTTTTCCCTGCATGCTGGGTGTGGGCTCGGTGCCGCTGCAGCCCGTCTCCATGTGGGGTGCAGCTCAGTGGCTCCAGCGCCCTGAATGCAGCACCGCTGGTGGCTCTTGTGGGCTCCCACCCTGCCCGGGCACGGCTGGCTCCACTGTGGCAGGAACCAGTCCTAAATGCCAATAAAATGCCCTTTGCCAAGTTTTCCTTGGGGACATCGCGCCGGAGGGACAGCTGCACGGGGAGGGGGTGGCACAGAGAACGGGGGCTGAGCAGTGTTGGTGCTGTGGGGCAGCCGGGACGCAGCGTCCCCAGGGCAGACTCCGGGGGCTGTGTGGGGTCCCAAAGGCCCCCTGGCTGCTGGTGGTGCAGCAGCGGCTGTGTGCCCGAGGGCTGTTTTCCCCACGTTGTGCGGTGCGCTGAGCTGAATCCGCGCTTGTTTGCTTGTGGAACCGCGAGCAGGAGCTGTGCAGGAGCACACGTAGAATTGGGCTTTATTGGCACGGGGCGGAGCAGGACGCAGCCCCCGGGCGCAGGATGAGGCCCCGCTCCATGCTTCACTGCCTGTGGAGCCCCTGGTGCGGCTGTGGCTGGTGGCCCAGCTCTGCAGCCCCTGGACTCCGGTTTATCTCCTCTGCAGGGCTGTGGGGCTCCCGGCTGCGTTTCCTGTTATTGCGTTTTGATGCCGGGGGGCCGGTGGCCACGGAAGGGAGGGGGCCGGGGCTGTGCTTGCTGCCGCCCTTCCCTTGGCACCGGGCACCTTCCGGTCCCAGGATGGGTGCAGCCCCCGGGGGAAGGGAAGTGCAGAGGGGCCACAGTGTGGGGCTGCCGGTAATGGGGGACTGGAGTGGTCGCTTGGGGGCAGAGGGGACATGAGGGGCTGGCCCTGGAATCTGCACTGAGCTGGAGCCAGGGGATGTCCTGGGTATGCAGGCACTGCGCCTGGGGCTCTGCAACATGCCTGCTGAGCTTGGGAGCAGGGACATCACTGGCTATGCCAGTTAGAGTGAGGTGGGAGCTCAGCAATGTGACCAGGGACGCTGGTGATGGCAAAGCTGTGGGTGCAGCTGTGGCATGATGATGGGACCAGGGACACTGGAAACGACGAGACTGTGGGCACGGCTGTGGGACGGGCATCTCCAGGGACACTTGTCATGAGAAGGCTACATGCATGGCTGTGGCATGGGGACGTGACCAAGGACATCGCCTCCGGTGAGCCTGGGGACCGGAGACACCACTGGGACATCAGTGAAGGTGAGTCTGTGCACAGCTGTGACGCGGAGACGTGACCAGGGACTCTGATGGTGGTGAAGCCGTGGGCACAGTTGTAGTGCAGGGACTTCAGCTCCAACTGCTGCAGGGCTGTGGCCCCCCCGGTTGCGCAGTGCCATGGGAGCAGCCCCGGTAGCACCGCAGCACTGCTGCACTGCTGTGGGCCTGGGGCTGTTCCCTGGGAGCAGTGCCTGATTGCCCCACCTGCTGTGCCCAGCCAGCGAGAGCTGTGGGAGCTGGAGGACACCAACCACCCTCTGTCCTACTCCTCTGCCTGCCTGCCTGTCTGCTTCTCCCTTCCTTCCTCTGTCCCATCCATCCAACATCCCTTCACTCCTCTTCCACCCATGCATGCATGCACGCATCCACCATCCATCCCTCCACCCATCTCCCCATCTCCCCCTCCTTCTGTGTGTCCCATCTATCTGTCCACGCATCCCATCTATCCATCTGTACCATCCGTCCCCATCTATACCCATCTGTCCAACTGTCTGTCTATCCAGGCACCCGTTTTCCTTCCCTCCCTTCCATCCACCCAACTGTCCCCCCTCTGTCTGTCTGTCCTCCCCCCCCCCCCCCGCCCCCCCCGCTGGCGCTACGCCGCTGTGTGCCGTTCGCTCCGCCCGCTGGTCGCCGTGACAACGGGAGGCGGAGCCGAGGGGCCGCCGGGAGCCGCCGTTCGTTGTGTGGGGGTAGAGGGGGGGGGTGAGAAACGGGGGCACCCGAGAGGGGGAGGAGCCCGGGGGGGGGGGGCGATCTGTGCGTGCACACGGGGGTCCCAGCAGCCCTGAGCAACCCTCGCACCTCTCCCGGGGCATCCATCCCTGACTGTCCATCCCTGAGCATCCATCTGTGGGCATCCGTCCCCAAGCGTCCATCCCAGAATGTCCATCTCTGAGCGTCCCTCCCCGAGCATCCATCTCTGAGCATCCATCTCTGAGCATCCACCCCCAGGCGTCCATCCCCGAGTGTCGATCCCTGAGCATCCATCTGTGAGCATCGCTCCCATCCCACTGTGCCCGTCTCTGAGCAGCCTCCCCCGGTGTCCCCGCAGAGCTGCGCTGGCGCAGTGCTGGTGCGGATCCCCACAACCCGACATGGAGACACGGGCAGAGAAGGGCGAGGAGGGCGACGGCGCGCGCATCACGGCTCAGCTGCTGAAGGCCAGCACCGGGGAGTTTGCTCTGGAGTCCATCCTGCTGCTGAAGCTGCGCGGCCGCGGCATCGCCGACCTGGGCTGCCTGGGCGACTGCACCAACCTGGAGTGGCTCGACCTCTCTGGCAACGCCATCTCGCAGCTGGGCCCCCTGGCCGGCCTCAAAGCCTTGGCCGTCCTCAACCTCTCGCGCAACCGCATCTCCAGCCTGGAGCCGCTGGGCTCCTGCGAGAGCCTGCAGAGCCTCAACCTGGCGGGCAACCAGGTGAGCAGCCTGCAGCAGCTGCGCTGCCTGGCCGGCTTGCGGCGCTTGGAGAGCCTTCGGCTGCGCGACGCGCTGGGCCAGCTCAGCAACCCCGTCTGCGCCACCGCCGCCTACCGCACCGCGCTGCCCGAGCTGCTGCCCGGCCTGCGGGACGTCGACGGCGAGCGCGTGTCGGGGCGAGGCAGCGAGCTCTTCCAGCTGTGCCGCGACCTCGACAGCTCCCTGGGACGCGGCCCCGGCCCCGCGCCGCCGCGCGCCGCTCAACCCTGGGTGCGGGCGGGCTTCTGGGAGCCGCCGCCGCTGCGCCGCAGCTCCATCGTGGAGGAGGCGTACCGGCAGTTCGGCGAGGCGCTGCGGGAGTGCCGCGAGTTGGGCAGGAGAGCCGATGACACCATCGCGCAGGCTGAGCGGGCGCTGAGCGGGCGCGCCGACCCCGGATCCTACGTCTTCTGAGCGGCCCGAAGCCATCGAGGCGGCCGTTCCGCTCCGTTCCCGTTCTGCGGGCTCCCGGCTCGGGGGCTCCACGGGGACCTGGGATGTGGGGAACGGACTCCTGCCTTGGCGCCAACGCTGGCGGGTTTTGGAACTGACCCCAGGCAACCGTCCTGCAAAGAGGGATGCGGACCTGGGGGCTGCGCGTGGGGACTGAGGGGAGTCACGGGGTCCTGCTGCCGGGGAGCAGCTGTGCAGTAAATGTGCCGTCCCTGAGGTCTCCGCTGCTTTGCGCCGACGCTGAGCGTCCCCATCCCTCCTCCCGAGCCCACCGGTGTGCCCACAGAGCGGAGCGTGGCTCCGAATGAGGGTGGCACAGCCCACCCCATTGCCCCGCACACAGAGATCCTGGGTAGGAATGAAGCAGAGAAACAGAGGCAGAGCTGGGGTTTAATGGTGCATGCAGACACTGCCAGGAGCTGGGGGGCATTGCGGGACGACCTTCCCTTCTCTGCACAGCGCTGAGGGGCAGCAAGCTGGGGGCTGGGGGCCCCGTGTCAGCATCCTCCTCCTGGGCTGGGGATGTGGTGGCTGCAGGACTGCAAAGAGGGGACAGGGGGTGCTGAGGGCTGTTTGCAGGAGGAGCCCGCTGCCTGCAGCTCCCCGTGCTCACCCAGAGGAACGTTCCAGGTGGGACTTACCATGCGTGGGCACCTATGCTGGCAGCCCCTTGGAGAAAGCAAACATGCCAGGCAGATAGAGGGCATCGCTCACCTTGCCGGCCTCCTCCACAGCCCTGCACTCAGCTTCATCACGTTGCCTGATCTCCTGCAGGGCAGAGCACAGGCGCTGGCATCACTGTGGGCTCCCAGAGCACATCTCAGAGCTGAGCCCCCCCTGGGGAGAGCTCACCTTCACAGCCAAGTGGTGGCTGGGGCCACAGTTGTAGTACTTGTCCAGCACCTTTGGGACATCGCTGTTGTCAAACTTGTAGCAGGCCAAGCAGACTGGCTTTCTCTGCGGAGACAACACGGCCATTGCCACCGGTGCCAGCACCCAGACCCCACCACCAGCCCTGGGGACATCCCCCACAGCCCTGCAGCATGGCTTTCTCATCACCCCCAGCACCAGCAGCCGTGCTGGACAGGATGGGCACATGGCAACAGGGCAGGAGGGAGGGAGAAGGGGTGAAACCACCCTGTCCCCATGTCTGGAGATGGGGCGCTGGCTCGAGGGGTGCAGCCCCCACCTCACCCTGTTCTCCATGATCCTGCAGTTCTGTCTCTTCTGTGTCTGCTTCCTGCATGCCGTCTGTGCAAGGTTAAGGCGCAGCTGAATGAATGTCCCTGATGAGTCCACCTGGTGCAGGGGAGATGTGCCATGAGAGGTGTGGGGGGATGGGCTGTGGGCTGTGCCTGGTTCACCAGAGCTCATCACAGGATTATTGGGGTGCCCATGGAGTGAGGAGCTGCTGCAGTGCCTTGGGATGGGCAAGGATGAGATGGCACCAAACCCGGCCCCAGTGTGCCAGCAGGACCAGGAGTAGGAATAGAGGGACCCCAGCCCCCAAAAGTGACCCCAGGCCCAAAAAGTAACCCCGGGCTCCACAGTGAGGCTCCCAACCCTCAGTAAAAACCCACCCTGCAGCCCTCAGCTGCCTGCTGGGGAGAGGACAGGAACGGGACGCCGTGTCCTGCCAGGGGACAGCGGGGCACCAGGCGCTGTTCAGTCCTACCACAGTGCGGTTAATGAGTAGCTGAGCCCCACGCCGTGCCAGCAGGCACCACTGTGCCAGCCCACCGGAGACCCGTGGTGCTCTGCATCCCCGGCAGTGACACCACGCCACCCCTGTCCCCCCACTCGGTGGCAGCTCGCCCCTCGCCCCACACAATTCCACAGCCACCCTGCATGAGGGCCCCCGTGCCTCCCCAGCACTCACTCTCTCGACGGCCCCTTCCACCGACTGCTCCCTAAAGAGCTGCTGGACGTTGCTGCGGCTGTGGAAGTAGTCCAGCACGTCCTTCACCACGCGCCGCTGCAGCGGGCTCTGCCCAGCCGCCGCCAACGCCAGCACGACCACGGCGATGCCCAGCAGCCGCTTCATCCCCGCCGCGCAGCCCCGCCGGCCTGCTGCCCACCACCGCTTGTTGATTTTGGTCTCTCATTAACCAATTTCCTGGGAACTGCCCCTTTCCGCCCATCGGACGGCCCTGCGCAGCCCCCGCAGAGGAGGGGCCGCAGCGGTGGCCAGAGGCGCGCGGGGATGGATGGCGGCAGCCTTGACCCCAGCGGCGGCGTCAGCTCCGTCCCCAGCACGGCAAAGCCCAGAAGTGGGGAGAGGTGAAGGGGAGCAGAGCCAGGGCGCAGATCTGTCCTCGGGCAGCACTGCAGCGAAGGCCCTGGGGCTGCTGGGGGCCCCCAGCCTGAGCCCCACGGTGGGGATGGGACGGCAAACAACAGCCCAAAGCCCCCCGCTCCCAGGAGCCCTGCAAGCAGCAGCGCACAGAGTTGGCACTTCTGGGGCGCTTTCTGGGTTCTGCCATTCGGAGCAGTCCCACGGTTTACAGTTTTTTCTCCGCTTTTGGCTGCTTTCCATAGAGTTTTTTCTGGATTGAAAGGGCTGGGTTTGTCTCCGAGCCAGCAGTGCTTTCTTCCAGCACTGTGTGCAGGTTGGGCATCGCAGCAGAATCATAGAGTGGCCTGGGTTGAAAAGGACCTCAAAGATCATCCAGTTCCAACCTCCTGCTGCGTGCAGGGTCGCCAAGCACCAGGCCAGGCTGCCCAGAGCCACGTCCAGCCTGGCCTTGGATGCCTGAAGGGATGGGGCATCACAGTACAAGGCCATAAACCCATCAGAGAACACCCATGGGGGGCTGTGGGGATGGGGTAGGGTTGCAGGACCCAGCAGCATCACTGGGTCCAGCATGGAGTCCAACCTGGCTCCAGACAGGGCAACGCAGGAGTTACACCATGCACAGTGTCCAAATAGCTCCAGAGCAGCTCAGTGCCAACCTGACGGACCCCTCCTCTGCTCTCTGAGGACAAAAGGCAAGCAGGGAAATCCAGGAGCAGCACAGGACCTCATGCCTTCTGCCTGCATCCTTCACCCCAGAGAAGCGTGCCACTGTGCAGGCAGCTGGACTATAAGGAAATTAATTGGCTGACTTGTTTTAACCACTGCTGTGATAGAAAACAAACCACGAAAGCCTTGTTTTAATGAAGTTAAGACCCAGAAGAGGCTGAGGGGGGGAACCTCATGGCATTGCCAGCCAAGGACTGATCTTCAGTCAACTCCTCATACGTGTAACCTCACACACAGCAATGTGTGCTTCTATGCAGGTGAGGACAACCACCCTCAAAGCTGCCAAAGTGATGAAGTGGAGGAAGTCTGAATCACAACACGACTGAAGGTGTCTTTGAAGGCGGGTGCTATTGTCTGCAGCGCTGGGCAGTGGATGAAGTGGGGGATGGAGGCTGAAATGGGAACTATAATGCAATGCTGTGATTCACGTCACACTGCTGTTGTGTAGATGAGCGGGATGACATTCAGCACGTTGATTTCTTTGTGATACAGAATGGGGACGAGATGGGAATCGGTGGAAAGGAGCCTGGGGGCTAACGATGAAACAGCAGCAATACTTAATAATACATGGGGACAACATGGGGTACCTGAACAGCTCCGAATCACAGCAGGTGACAGCAGGGCCCAGCCAAGGAGCCGACCTCCATCTGGAAGGGAAAGGGAATAAAACTCTGTTGTTGGATGCGTTGTTCACTGGGGGCAGTTGGCCCTGAAATCTGGGAGATTGCAGAAAGCTGATGGGATTTTGGGGGTGTCTGCTTCACAACGGAGTGAGATGGTCTGGGGGGTAAATAACAGTGGGAAGCAGGGAAGGAACGAAGAGAGAAACCAAAGAGCAGCAGAATGGAGCCAGGCTGCTGGAATGCAAGCCACAAGCTGAGGAACAATAGGAACATCTTGAGGTCTCAGGGAATTCAGTTATTGCCTTCTGAGCAGATACCAGAGCTGCTTCTCCTGTTGTAAAGCGTTGGAGGACATTGAAGTATTCTGTGCTGGCAGTTGGGGCCATGGCAAAGCCAGAGGTTGAGTGTGTGAGTTTTTGCATATGCCAGAATGCCCTTCACCACTCATGGGATGGAATTGGTTGAGCAAGTTAGACCTCAGACAACTTATGATAAGAACAAGATGCGGCTACTGTAATGATGTGGCGGCACAAGTGCTGAGCATTCTAAACCTGGCACTGCTGTGAGCGTGAAGATATAGGGGAAAAAAGTGGGTTACTGTCATCTCAAGGCAATCCTACACAGGACAGCGCAGAAATTATGGGATTGATTGATGCAATTATCAACCAAGTGGTGGTTTTTCACTGCAAGGCCCACCGGTCCAACACAACGAAGTCATCAAAGGGAAGAGAGGAGCAGATGAAGCTGCCAAGGAAACGACACTGTCAGTAACGAGGAGCCTCGCTTCCTGAGGCGTTCCAAAGTATTAGGACTCCTGTTTGTATGAAAGCACGGGGTGAGTTGGCAGAGCTGCCATCAGAGCTCTTGAGGTGTGCTACAACAGCTGAATGGTGGGCAGCACCTCATGGGCAGTGAGTAGTGACCAACAGTGAGAGAGTAAATGGAAAGGACACCCGAGAGTGCTCGTATGGGGACAGAAGCTCGTGCTGAAGCAGGAGGAAGACATGCTGTAGGAATCAATGCTATGGACTGCTAAAAGCATTGTCCAGAGGCACAGGATTTGTCTTATAACCCTAAAATTAAGGGTAGATCTTCCCCAGTTGAGTTAAAAAGAGGTTCTGTATGCGGGGAATCTTGGCAAATGGATTTGTTTTGTGAATTACTGAAGTGTGATGAGTGTAAATATCAGCACTGGCTGACTCCTTTCTGGGTGCTTTGAGGCACTCTTGTGCTGAACCAACAAAGCATGAGAAATACTCAGAGTTTGACTGAAAGAAATAACTATTGCAGTGTTTGGCATTCCAGGAGGACTGCCATCAGATAGAGGACCTCATTTCCTAGCAGAAATCACCCAAGGAATAGCTGGGCTCCTGCAAATGAAGTGGGACTCACACACCATGGAGACAGCGGTCGAGGGGTCAGGTAGAAAGAAGGAACCAAACATTAAAAAGGCAGACTGGAAAACTGCATCAAGAAAAACATTTGAAACAGGTGGAAATTCTCCTTTTGGCATTGCTGAGAACTGAAACAACCCCCAGACTTAGGGAACGGGTTGGTCCTTCTGAAGTCACGCATGGGAAACCATATCCTACAAATTTGACTGGAGAAGGCGATCAGATGCACACGGCTGGTGACCAAATACTGAGCATCTCTTGTCTTTGGCAAGGCTTCTTCCTCCCGTGCACAGATACGTGCAATTAAGTGCTCCAGGAGCTCTGGACCTTGCTTTAAACGGAGGGACAGAGGGCATCTCTGAGCTTGGAACAACAAACCTTCGGCCCAGAGAGGGACAGGATCTGGTGCTTGTGAGGCAGCAGAAGGGATTGACTCGTGGGTTCATTGCACCAGGACAAAGGCAGCGCCATGGGAGGCGTGAGGAGCTGCAGAGATGGATTCCCTGAGGGTAAACATCAAAAGAAACACACAAACTGCACCTGGAGCAGCTTGGATGCCCGCTCCTGCACTCCTTGACTTTGCAACCCCAGTGTAACTCCTCCAACCCCTCCTTTATGCGTGTAAGCGCACAGAGCTCCCTACAGAAATAAACGAAGAGAGCCGAGGGGGGATCCTGCGCGCTGCCTTGGGGCGAGGCGGACACCTGAGGGGTGGCGTGGGAGCTGTGGGATCAGAACGGCTGGTAAAACCACCAACAGGCGGCTCAGGTTGATAAGGGCGACCGCTGGTCCCTGATTGAAGCTCATCCGAACCCCCGGGATCCCCCAAAACAAACTAAACCTCCCATTGGTAGTGGGCAATCGGGAGGGGGAGGGAGAGTGGGACGCTCTGGCCCACTTCCGGTATTCTATGGTAGCACTTCCGGGCGCTCTGGCAACGCTCTGCTGTCTATGGTGCCGCGCGCTACTTCCGCCCCCGTGCCTACGAGTGCCGCCGCGGGACACGCGCGCTGAGCCGGAAGTGCGGGGCGAGGCGTTCTCGCGAGACTGCAGGAGAGCAGCGGCCGCCTTTTCCTTCCCATCCTCCCCCCCCCGCAGTCGCGCGCGCGCCTCCCGGCGTCGCCGCCGCGCTGACGTCACCGCCGCGTCTACGTCAGCGCGTCGCGGGACGCCGGCGGCCGTGAGTTCCCCCGGGGAGGCGGCCCGGGGCCTGGGGGAGGGGGGCGTCGCCACGGCAACGCGAGGGCCCGGCCGGGCCCAGGGTGAGGGGGGCGCGCCGGGGGGCGGCGAGGCCTCGCTGAGAAGAGCGGGAGGGGGCCGGGGCGGTGGCCGGGCTCCGGGCGGGGTGGGGGGCAGCGACCGTGCCCGGTGCGGGCCGCCCCAGGGCCCTCCGCAGGCCGCCCGTGGGATGAGGCCCGGCCTCGCCTGCTCCCGTCGCTCGTCCCGTTCGCCCCGGGGAGCAGCCGAGGGCCGCGTCGCGAGGATGGGAGCGTTGAGGAGATGTCGTGTGGTGCCCCCGCCCCGCGGCACCGAGGCTGAAAGGCGGGCGTCGGCCGTGGGGCCGTCGTGAAGGAACTTCTGCCACGCTTCAGAACTCTCTTCTCCATCTGTCCCAAGGCTGAGACATCTACAAGCAACGTGGAGCGCGGGCCTTGAGGCCTGGAGGCTTGAAGAGCAAGGGGGAAAGCAGGAAGGCAGACAAAAGGCCTCAAAGCCTTCAGACCAAAGGGAGATCTCAGGGCCAAACAGGGCTGGTAGCACACAGGGAGGCCAGGGGGTGCAGGTGTGTGAAACCAAGAGGATGGCCTGGAGGCCTGGAGAGAGGCCACAGTCCGGCCAAGAGACCTAGAGGCGTGCAGACCCGGAGGTAGGTCTGGTACAAGGCATAGTGATGTATAGGGATCAATAGACCTGGAGTTTAAGAAGCTATCCAGTCTAATTTTGAGAGGCAGACACATCTGCCTGGATACTTAGAGGCTTGCCAAGAGGCCTCGAAGCCCCACAAAGCAGTGCTAAGCAAGGGGATCCCAGCCCCTACCCCCATTGCACTCACCTCTGCTGGGCTGGTCCCCTTGTGATGGTTGATACCTGATGGATGTGGTTAAGAGTATCGTGGTGTCACAGTGTCTGAGTGGCAGTGCCCACAGGATACAGAGTTTCTGAGCTCTTAGCTGAGTGGCACAGTCGGGTGCTCTCAAGGACCCAGAGCCATTAGTTACAGCAAACTGCATAAAGCACCTCACAGCCCAATCTGCTTTCACACTGAGCACTAGTACTCTCAGCAGCAGATCTCCCCAAATAACCCTCCTAATTAGGGGTAGGTGCTTATCAGGTCATCCCCAATACATCTCGGGCTCAAGAGAATGTATTTCCTTGTAGTAATTGTGGCCCTGCAGAGCTGGGCAAGATTGGTTTAACCATTGAGCAGGAAGAGAAGTCACACACCCACCTTGCACTATTTCCAGTCATGCTCTTGTTTGCTCATAAGATGGTATTTTCATGGATGCTCACGTGGTGTTTTCACACAAAGCCTCACAAGGACTCGGGTTTCTCACCACATGATGTCTGTAGGGCGCAGGCAGCACAGATGTGGGGCCCAGGAAGTATTGAACGTGTGATAGAGTTGTTCTGCTCTAGCCCTGGGTGCTGCTTGGGGACACTGTGGTGTTGCCTTGGATGCTGGGCAGCTGGCTGGAAACGTGACGTTTCCCAGGCTGTGAGATTGCAGTGGTTTTTTGATGCCTTCGTGTTCCGTAATCAACAGCATCGGTTTTGAATCAAGTGTCCTGTGCTAGCCGGGCCAGGGCTGGGACACGTGTGAACCCTGGAGTCTTTGTGAAGTGATGTGGGACTCGTAGGAGCGCTGTGGCTGTCACCGTGTCCTCAGGGACTGTGTCGTGTTGGGCTGCCACTGGAGGAAGCAGCGAGCCCTGCGGCCCTTCAGCAAAAGCAGATGTATTTTTTCTGTCTGAGGCTTTCCTAAAACCAGCATCGCTCCGTGAGATGGAATGAAGGCTGCTCAGCTTGCAGCCAGGCATGCCTTGCGGCTGGGGCACGCAGCATTGGTGCCAGGCTCTGAGCAGAGCGAGTCCGGCCAGGCATGGCCGCGTTCCGCGGGGCCGTTCGGCTGCGGCCTCCCCCTCCCCGCGCCTACAAATCCCAGCAGCACCACGGGCTGCGGGAGGCTGCACTGTAAACAGAGGCTCTGAACTCAGGCCAGACCCCGCCGCTGGCTCCTTCCTTTCCCCTCGGAGAGCTCGGAGGAGGAGGAGGGTCCAGGCGCCCGCCCAGCCGCTCCCGCTGCGCGCCGCTCCGTGCCGCGCTCACACTGCTCTGCTCTCGCAGGGACCCGCAGCCATTTGGAGGAAGTTGGGGAAGCTCCAAACCGGCACTGGAAGGTGGAAGGAGAGGACAGCCGCCGCCCCGCGTCACCCCGAGAGTCTGCGTCCCCTCCGTGTGCCATCTGGGCCCTGGGGGAACCATGTCTGCGGGGGGGGCTCCCCAGGTACGGCGGGGCGGTGGTGGGGCGTGCTCCATCCCTGAGGGCCGCTTGCAGCGCGCTGCGGGGGGGAGCGGAGCTGCTGATCCTCTTTTGTGCTGCGGCGCTTCCGTGGTGGTGGCTTTTTGGTGGTTTCCCGGGGGCTGGAAACCCCCCTGGTGGTTTCTTGCTTTTCTTGTCGTTTAGAAATGCTGTAACCCAAGGAAGCACTGCTAGTCCTGTGCAAGACTTTTCCTTTTAAATTGTCACTTCTCGAAGTTGTGACAGTCCTCAGAGCGCTGGCTGGTCTCGGTGCCTTGTGCCATCTGTTCTCCTTGCGTTCCTGCCAAACTGCCGCAGAGCTCTGAGGGAGGAAGAGAGGAGTCCTGGGGAGGGAAGTTGGGTGGGATGGGTGCTGAGCTCTGCAGGAGAGATGCTTTGGGCTCTTACAGAGGTCTCCTCCTCTGGTCCTGACCCTGGGTTGGTTGGGAATTGGGGCTCAGCGGTCACAGCTGCAGGTAGCCTGGGTGGATCTCCCCAGGTCAGGAGGGCGGCGGGCGCGGGGCATCGGCCCAGAGCAAGCTGCTCTTGAGGATCTGTGCCAGGCAATGCTCTGCTGATAGGGAAGCTGTGTTGTGCTGAAACAAGTCAGAGGCACAGTGGGAAATATCATGGGGTCCCTGTGAAACCTCCTAGCACCCGACTCCTGCACGAGGGAAAGACCAAGGAAGCGCTCAGGGTGCCGGGATGCTGCCAAGCACTTCTGTGCGTGGTGAAAACCCAGAGAACAGAGAAAACCAAACCGAACCAAACCAGAAAAGCGATGGCCAGCTGCTGAAACACCTCTCCTCTCTCCTGGAGCAGCCTGCCCACATCCTGAACCTGCTGCCTTACCCCAGGCTGAACGAGGTGCCCAGGGCTGGACATGAACTGGGTTCTGCGGGTGCAGAGATCCCCTCTGACCCCTGCACAGGTGAGGGCTCAGGGCTGGTGGGGGCTCACCCACAAGGGAGTGGGTTTGGTGCTGTGTTTTTGCATTCTCTGGAGCGCAGTCGGTGGAGGGGCTGCAGCAGGGCTGGAAGGAGCAGAGGGGGGAGTAGAAACCATACATAAATGTGTGCAAGTGTGGCACCCGGGGAGGAAACCCCCCACCTGCGCTGCAGCCGCTTTGGCAGCGAGGCTCCTCTTGTACAGATGTAGCCTTTTCTTCTGTTTGGGAGGTTCTTGTTGTAATTAATTGCATTTTTGTGGTAGCCTTTGAAATCCTGTCATAAAAGCATCAGGTAAGATCTAAGGATACTTGGGCGAATTTGTGAAAGACTTTGGAAAGAACATTGTTCGCCGAGGAACGGTGTTCTCTCTCACCTTTCACTGGAGCACACGTTGCCAGGAGGAGGGAGCGTGGAGCTTGTGTTTCTTTTTATCTTTAATTATGCTTCAGGCAGCAGAAGCTTAAAATAGATGAAAGCGATGCCCTGAGGCTTAGTTAATTTTAGCTTATTTGTGAATTAACGCAGGCATCTCCAGCATAATGATGCGTATGCCAAATGCGTGTTTTGCAGTGTGACAGTTCATGGTGACCAGCTCTTATCCCTTCAACCAGGCTACAGATTTTTCAAGCCCGGTGGCTTGTTCGGTATTAAACAGTCGGAGGAGCCGTTCCCTGAAGGCCAGCAGATGCAGGAGGACAGCAAGATCCTCGTGAGCCCCTGTGCAGGTAGGTGTCGCTCGTGTCCTCAGTGGGGCTGCTGGAAATTGGCCTTGGTGGGGGACGATGGTCTTGTTGGAGAGCTGCTTGCAGCCATTTGAGGCCAGCTAATGGGATTCTTTTTGCCATTACTGCTGTCTGCCAGCACTGCACTCACCAAGCCATGGGGGAATAGGGCTCTGGAAAGGGTCCTAAACCCCCTGGTTAATTGGGGTGCTTTAAGCCAAGCGAAAGACACTGACGTTAATGCTCTGAATCTTTTTGACATCCAGTTGAGCCTGTCCGAACGAACAAGGTGGAGCAGCCTGATGAGAAGCCCGGGGTTGCTGCAGGCTCTCTGGAGCTGTACCCCACCGGTGCCAGCAGCTCCAGCCGCTGGTTCCATGGCGGGCAGCGCGCTCCCGAGCGGGCAGGCACGGAGCGGGACGGCGCGGCCGGCCTCAGCCCGCTGCCCTCCAGGGTGGGCTGCTGGGTGCCCCAGCTTGGCAATGGCCCCTTCCGCTGCGCCCAGTGCGGGAAGGGCTTCCGCCAGAAGCAGAGCCTCATCACTCACGAGAGGATCCACACCGGGGAGAAACCCTACAGGTGCGGGGATTGCGGGAAGAGCTTCAGCCAGCGCCCCAACCTGCTGACCCACCGCCGTGTGCATACTGGGGAGCGGCCCTTCCCCTGCACGCAGTGCGGCAAGAGCTTCAGCCAGAAGGCCAACCTCCTGGCCCACCAGCGCATCCACGCCGCCAACGAGAAGGCGCTGGCAGGGGGTGAGCAGGAGGACGGTGGCTCCGGCAAACCGAAGCTGCGGGCTACGCAGCGCAGCTACCAGGACGACACCCCCTTTGTGTGCCCCGAGTGTGGGAAGAGCTTCCGGCAGAAGCCCAACCTCATCACGCACCGGCGCATCCACACGGGCGAGCGGCCCTTCACCTGCTTCCTGTGTGGCAGGAGCTTCAACCAGAAGACCAACCTGGTGACGCACTACCGCGTGCACACCGGGGAGCGCCCCTTCGCCTGCACCCAGTGCGGCAAGCGCTTCACGCAGAAAACCAACCTCGTGACGCACCAGAGCACCCACACTGATGTCCGCCCCTACCCCTGCGGGCAGTGCCAGAAGTGCTTCAAGGACAAGGTGTCCCTCAAAGCCCACCAGAAGACGCACGCCCCACGCCAGAGGAGGTGCCCGGGTCGGGGTCCGGCTCCCACCCTACCCTTCGGGGCTGCACCCACACTGCTGCAGCCAGGCAGCCTGGAGCAGGAGGCTCCTTTCAGCTCCATGCCGCCGCTGCCCGTTCAGAAGATCCCCGAAGGCCAGGAGCTGTACTCGTGCACGGAAAAGGGCTTCCCCTCGAAGGAGCAGCTGCTGCCCACGCAGCAGGCCCATCTAGGGGAGCAGGCCTTCCCCTGCGTGCAGTGTGGGGAGGGGTTTTGCCCCAAGGTGACTCTGCTCCGGCCGCAGCATGGCCCCACCGCCGAGGCTCCTGCTGGCTGCGCTGCAGGCTTCAGCCCCGGCCCACACCTCCTGGGGCACCTGGGGGTGCAGCCTGTCCTCGGGGACGGCACGGCCCCCACACCACCCACCCCCGGAGCGGAGAAGCCCTTCATCTGCAATCAGTGTGGCAACAGCTTTGGCCTGTGGATCTCCTTGGTTGCTCACCAGAAGACTCACGTGGGGCAGAAGTCCTACCAGTGCCCCGAGCACGACAAGAGCTCTGGAGATGAGCTGTCCACCAAATCTCCCCAGGAGAAAGACATGGAGGGGAGAGCCTGGCTGTGCCCCGAGTGTGGGAGAAGTTTCGTGCAGTATGAGCGTTTGGTGAAGCACCGCCAGAACCACCGGGGCCGGGGTCCTTATCGCTGCGACGTCTGCGGGAAGAGGTTCAGCCTGAAGACCAACCTGGTGACTCACCAGCGCATCCACACCGGCGAGCGGCCCTTCACCTGCGGCGTCTGCGGCCGCCGCTTCAACCAGAAGGGCAACCTGGTGACGCATTACCGCACGCACACCGGCGAGCGCCCCTTCGCCTGCACCCAGTGCGGCAAGCGCTTCGCTCAGAAGCCCAACCTCATCGCCCACCAGAAGACCCACTCGGGCAGGCAGCCCTTCACTTGCCTGGAGTGCCCCAAGCGCTTCAAGAGCAAGCTCTCCCTCCGGGTCCACCAGCGCGTGCACGTGGTGGAGCGGCCCCAGAGCGAGCCGGGCCCCGGCCAGACACCGCCCAGCCTGCAGAGCCACCCCGGCAGCCCGTACCCCTGCTCGCTCTGCGGGGAGTCCTTTGAGGAGCACGGCGAGCTGCAGCTGCACCGGCAGGGCCACGCTGGCGAGCGGCCGCACGCCTGCGCCGAGTGCGGCAAGCGCTTCCGGCAGAAGGTGAACCTGGCTGTGCACCAGAGGACCCACACCGGGGAGCGGCCCTTCCACTGTGCCGAGTGCGGGAAGGGCTTCAGCCAGAAGGCTCACCTCCTCCGGCACCGCCGGACGCACACCGGTGGTGTGCCGCCCTCCTGCTGCGAGGGGACCTGCCCGGCACACCGCGACGAGCCGGACGCCAGCGCTGCCCTGGGGAAGGGACCCGCGCCGCCTGGCGCGCTGCTGCCGCCCTGCTCCCGTGGAGCCGTGCAGGGATCGCTGCCGCGGGAAGAGCTGCGGCCGGGAGCGCAGCCCGGCCCAAACAGAGCAGAGAGCCCATCCGGGGCCGCAGACATCCTTCTGCAGCTGATGCAGGAAGAGCAGCACCTGGTGTCTGGCTCGCAGCACCCACAGGAGGCGCCCGCTGGGCAGTGCCCCTGCAAGTGCTCCGAGGGCGGGGAAGGGTTGGGTGGGAAGCCCAGCCTGCAGCCGCAGTGCTGCTGCGCCGACTGCGTGACCCAGAGGCAGCTGCTGCTGAAGCCCCAGCATGACTGCCGCGCTGAGATCTGGTGCAAGTACGGCGGCTGTGGAAGAAGCTTTGAGGACAAGAGAGTCCTGAGAGTGCCTGAGAGAGCGCACAGCGAAGAGAAAACCTCGCCGTGCCCGAGCTGCTTGTAACGCGCCCGCTGCCACGCGCCCACCCAAGCGAGGGACCGCACCTTGTTGCTCTTGCGGCAGGGACACCAAACCTGGCTCGGTGGGAGCTCGTGCCAAGAGCCAACTGCTGACCAACTGCGGACCTGTAAGAGTCTGAGGCAGGGCAGGCTGTGAGTCCCAGCCTGCGGGGCTCGGGAGGACTGTGGTGGTTCTTGTGAACAGGACACTTGCGAGTGAAGCACCCTGGAGGTGGGGGTGTGAGATGCAGCAGGTTGGTCACGAGGCAGTGGATGGACTTGGACACAACGCGTGAGCTTTCTGTGTTTTGAACATACCAAATTGTAAGGCGGGTGGAGCTGAGGAGCAGCAGGTGCCGGATCATGGGTCTGCAGCGCTTCTGCCAGCACCTGCCTGTGAAGAGTTGGATTGCGCGGGGTGGGGAGGAGCTCGGGATCCTGCATGCTGACTTAAGGATCGCTTCTGCCGTGCAGGAGGCCGGGCAGAGGCATGTCTGCTGGGGCCTGGCTCCAGGCTGAGCGTTGCAGTCCTGCAACATGCAGACCTGGCGTGGGGCACAGAGGGGCCTTGGTGGGCTGGGAGCTTCCGCCAGAGCCCTCTGCCCTCAGCATCCAGACTGATGTCCCTCCACAAAAAGGCTGAGGGCCGGAGAGCTGTGCCCCGCTATTGGCTGCCCACCAGTGTGGGCAGAGGAGCAGCTTCGCTGGGGGATGAGCGAGCTGCAGAGGGCAGCTTCCTGCCTCGAGGACCCTGGAGGATCACAGCTAAGTATCTCCTCCGAGCCGGGAGGGGTAATACAGGGTGAATATGGGGGGTGGGGATGGGGAATGTAGCTTCCGCTTCTGTACTTGCTCTATGGATAACCTTTCTGAGTAGCGCCTCTTTCTGGTACTCACCTAACTTCTGCATAGATAACCAGGAGTGCCGGGCAGCGGTGTCTGCACTGCCCACAGCTGCGCCCGTGCTGGTGGGCGAGCAGTGTGGAGCTGTCTGGCTGGGGCAGGGCTGTGGGGCAGAGCTTTAGGGATGGGAGCTGCTGGCCTGGAAGCTGTTCCCGCTTGGAAACGCGCTTTGCATAAAAGGGGAAGCAAATCTCGCCTGCTGTGTCCAGAGGGCCCGGCTTGCCACTGCTCCCCTCGCGCTGTGAGCTGTGCAGCCCCAGCCCTAGCAGCACGCCCCTATCGCTTCGCTCAGCTGCAGAGCCTCCTTGCTACCGTGGTTTGGCAAAGACCTTCGCTGAGGACATGCGGGTGCTGCCAGCGGTGCCCGGCGCGATCCTGGGTGCGCTCTGCCTGCCGCCTCCTCCCCTGTGTTGCGGGGGCACAGTGTGAGGGAGGCTGCTTGCTGTGCAGTGAGCAATCGCCTCGCCGGCTGCCCAGCACAGAGGTGGGGTCTCCGTTCCTGGAGATGTCCAACACCCAGAGGGACGCAGCCTGGCGCAGCGGCGCGGTGGCCCTGATGGGCAGGGATGGAGCAGGCCATAACCAGAGCTGCTCAGCCCCAGGACTTGGAGCGGCCAGGAGGGCACACCGGGACGGCCCCGCTGGACCTGCGTGCTGGGTAAGGATGTTTTCTGTTAGCAGAGTGCCCGGCTGGTGGCACGGCCACGCGAGGGATGGTGGCATCCTGCCGTGGGGTCCCTGGCTCCATCCCCAGGCAGGGAGTGGGCATTGCTCCCTGCAGCGCTCAGCCCCGCTCACCCAGCATCACGCTCCAGCGACGTTTCAGGTCCTTGCAACTCTATTTTTTTGAGGTTATTTAAAATAAAAGCTTACTCACAGCAGCTTCCTGCCTCCTCCTTCGTGGGACAGCACTCTGCCCCTGCCGTTGGGGTGGGAGCCACTCGCCCATCCGTGTTGGTGCGCTTTATAACCGTGTTGCTGGCAGATCTGCCTGCAGAGGCCTTGGCTTTTGCATCTCTTAGCAAAAGTCTCACACAGCGAAGGGGTGAAGGCAGCAGATCGTCAGTAAAGCTGCATCGAATTGTGGTGCTTTTTAAAGCCATGACTCTTGCCACCAGCTGAGCTGGGGCTGCCCCTCCTGGAGCTGCGCTTTGTCCTCCCCTTCATTCCCCACCAAGAGTCGACACCCCCCCAGCGCTGTCACTGCCGTTAGTTGTGCATCAAGGCAGGCCCTTCCCTGCCACTGCAGCCCTGTGAGCGCCGTGGGCCTTTGCTCTCCTTCCCATTCTGTTGGCTGCGGTCCCTGCTGGGTGGCTGGGATGGGATCCTGGGGCGCGGAGCTGCTGGAATGCTGCTCGTTGGGTGCGTGGAGACGTGCAGGCCCTGTCCTGTCCCACGCTGCTCCTTCCCGTCCCATCCTGCTGCTCCACCTCCCACCAACAGGCAGAAGGCAACTGGGCTGTGCTCCGTATCCCCACTATCCTCAGCCTTCCCTGAGCTGCCAGCCGTCTGGCTGTGGTCACAATCCCACTGGGAGGGGGGGGTCATAGAAAAAGGGGGGTTGGGAAAGACTTATGAAAGTCTAACCCCCCACCCCCACCATACCTACCGAGCACATTCTCCATGCCACATCCCCAGGGTCCTTGAACACCCCTAGGGACAGTGACCCCCCCTCCCCCAGGGCAGCTGTGCCAGTTCCAGCTGCTCTTTGGAGAAGAAATCCTTCCCAGTATCCAACTTGAACCTTTCCTAATATGCAACCCGACGTGTCCCTCGTTGTGCCCCAGCTCCCAGGCTCCTGCTGCGAGCCTGAGATCCTTGGAGCCGAGTTCCTGTTTCCATCCCCTCGGCAGCAAAGCAGCCAACTCAGCACGCTGGTGGCACAAAGGCTCGTCCTGCCGCCGCGTTGGGGAAGCGTCAGCAGCTGCTCCAGGAACGCAGGCATGCATGGCCAGGCAGGTCTGGGCAACGGCACAACAGGAAGCTGTGCGGGGTGCAGCAGTGCTGGCAAGCCACAGCCTGCTTGCACCGGGCGCCTGAGGCCTGATCCCAGCAGCGCCCGTCCTACACGGGACCCCGAGCGCTGAGCTTTGCTCGTGGCCTTGGCTGCTCTGGTGAGCCCTGCTGCAACCTCGTGTCTTTCCAACCAAATTAGGGCCCTTCCCACTGCCGCGTGGGATCTCCATTTTGCTCCCCCCGTGCACCCCAATGCTCGGCAGCACCTCTGCCATGTGCCACCGTCCTCCGGTGCCGACCGGCGCTGCCAAAATCAGTGCCAGGAGCTGCGGCGGGGGGCTGCGCCCTCGGGGGTGAGCGGGGGAGGGGGGTTTAGGGAGCTCCGTGCACCGCAGGCTGCCGGCAGAGCCCCTCGGCCCGGACTGCAGCTCCCGGCAGAACCCGCAGAACCTCCCCAGAACCCTTTGTTCCCGGCCCAGCAGCGCGGGCTGCAGCGTGGAAACCCCTTTGTTTTCCACCCGCTCGGGGTTTCCCTTTGCAAAAGAGCAGAAATTCCACTCGTGGGTGGATCGGTTCTGCCCGACCCGATCCCGCCGGGGGGGGGGGGGTCCCTCCCTCCGCTGGGGCCGAGGCTGCGGGGCGGGCGCTGAGCCCACGCGTGACCGCGGCCGCGGGGCCGGGAGCGCGGGCGGAGGAACGAGCCGGGGGCCGGAGCGGGCGGCACAAAGCGCGGAGCGGGGCAGGTCGGCACCGGGAGGCACGGCGGCGGGAGGCGGGGGGCGGAGGGAAGGAGGGGGGGATCGCGAATTGGGGGCGGCACCGCGCAGGGCCCGGCCCGGCCCCGAGCGTAGGGAGCGCCGCGGTCACGCGCGGGGCGGGGGATGCGCAGCGAGCACACGGAGCGCACGGAGAGAGCCGGGCCCGGAGCGCAGCGTTGGGAGCAGGTAGGGGAGGCCCGGGGGGGGGGGTGTGGGGAACGGCTCGGTTCGGCTCGGCCCGGGGGGGCGGTGCGGCAGCGCGGAGCCGAAGCGCAATGCGGCGCGGCCCGGCCCCATCCCGGCTCTGTCGCAGCCCCATCCGGACCATCTCGACCCCACCCGGACCCCATCCCGTGCCCATCCGCCGAGATCGCGCCGCGCCCCCCTCCCCCTCCCCGAGCCTGCAGCCCCAGCGCTGCTCCCCGGTGGGATGACGCCGTAGAACGGCCCCGGCCCCGGGTCCCCTCTTGCCCCCCACGGTCAGGTGTGGTTGTGAAGCTTAGCAGGGGGGAATGCACCCACCATGAGGGCATCCGGCCCCGGAGCGGCAGCACGGGGAGTGCTGGGTGTCGTTGGACCCCCACGGGTTACGGCTGGGAGCTGCAGCCGCCCCTCTCTGTGCCCCCCAGGGATGCGGGCGCCGTGAGCCGGGCATCGTGCGCCCATGACAGACCTGGCATCGCCCGCGGGCGAGAACAGCTTCGCCTTTCCCGGCGGCGGCGAGGAGGGCTTTGGGGATGAGAAGGCGTTGGTGATCCACAGCCAGGCGGAGGAGGAGGCACCGGGGAAGGAGTTCAAGTGCATCCTGTGCGGGGAGTGCTTCGGCCAGCAGCCCAGCCTCGCCCGGCACCAGAAGCACCACGCCGGGGAGCGCGCCTTCATCTGCGCCGAGTGCGGCAAGGCCTTCAGCCTCAAGCACAACCTCATCATCCACCAGCGCATCCACACCGGGGAGCGGCCCTACCAGTGCGACGTCTGCCAGAAGAGCTTCAGCCTGAAGCAGAACCTGCTCACCCACCAGCGCATCCACAGCGGCGAGAAGCCCTTCTCCTGCGGGAGCTGCGGGAAGCGCTTCCGCGAGCAGCGCTTCCTCCTCAACCACCAACGCACCCACGCCGAGGACCAACCCGGGGCCACCAGCGCCGCCGCCTGCAGCCGCTCGCCGGGCTCGGAGCCGCATGAGGAAGCCGGTGGTCCCACGGCAGCAGGCGGCCCCTTCTCCTGCACCCGCTGCGGGAAGGGCTTCAGCTGCCGGAGCAGCCTGGCCGCACACCAGCGCATCCACAGCGGCGAGCGGCCCTTCGCCTGCGCCGAGTGCGGGAAGAGCTTCAGCCAGAAGGGCTCCCTGAAGCTCCACCAGCGCACCCACAGGGCCGAGAACGCCCTCACGTGAGCCCCCGCGCCCCGGGACCCCCGCCCATGGCTGCCCCATGGGGCTCTCCGTGCCCTGAGCCCCCCCAGCATTGCTCTGTGGCTCCAAGCGCTGCACGGGGGCTCGGGGCCGCTGGGCGTCTCAGTGGGCGCCGTCCCCTCGGTGCTGTTGTGACGGCGTGGTCAGTGCCAGCTCTGCCTGAGCCCCCCCAGGCACCCGCCGTGCTCCCTGCACGGAGCTGCTCTCCTGATCACCACGAGGTCTCTCCCATCAGCTGCTCCTGCTCCTCACCTCAGGCGCTCCCGGGCTGTTGGGCGCCTGTTGGGTTTCTGCCACCCCCCGGGGCACTGGGAGGAGCTGAGTGAGGCGGCCGCCTCTGGAAATGGCAGAGTTCCCCGGGGGGTTTCCTCCCCTCCACTCCCAGCACCTCAGCACTGCAGCCGGGTGCACAGCGGGGCCACAGGTGGAACCCCTGAGCGAGGAGCAGCAGGGGGGGGGGTTCCCCTCAGCACTGCTGTGTGCACTCCGTGCCCCCGTGCTCCCCATTCCCCCCGTACCTCCCATCCCCCATCCGGGCTGGTGCTGCTGCAGCGTTGCAGAGCGCCCTGAAACAGAGAAATCGTGCAAAATTAAAACAAACCCGCAAAGCTCACAGGTGCAGACTGCTTCCCAAGGGCAGCGGCAGCTCCAGCCTGGAGGAGGGACTGCGGCGAGGCGTGGGCTGCGGCCGGAGCAGCAGAGAGCCCGGCCTGGGCGGTGCAACCAGGAATGGGTGCGTGGTGACGGGAGCACTGCGGGCTCCCGGCGGGCTGAAAACGTGCCTGTGCTCAGCCACGGCCAGGAGAAGCGAGGGTTGGGGTGGACATCTCTGCCCCTTGTCCCGCTCTGCGGTCCCCAAGCACCGGGGAAGGGGAAGAGGCGGCACCGCAGCCCCGCTGCACGTGGGACGGTGCAAATCCCGCATCACTTCTGTGCCCACCGCTCCGTGTAAGCCGCAGCGTTCTGGGAGCGCTCCTGGCTGCCACTGCGGGACGGCGGCCGCCATCCGCTGGGCTTCCATCCGTGCGCGCCGTCCTGCACTCTGAACCGGGACGGCGCTCGGTGAGCCGGGATGAGGCGAACTCACGGCTGCATCCAGGCTGCGCGCCCCTCGCCCGCACCGCTGCTGCCCCGCCGCTTGCAGGGGAAAACCAGCTTTCCCTGCCGACGCTTCCCTCTGCCGACGCTGCTCACACGGCTCCGCGCCGCCCCGCGGGGTGATGCGGTGCGTCGGGACGCGGCTGCGGGGGGAGCTGACACCCGGCCCGGCCGCAGCTCCCGGTGACGGCTCCTCCCGACCCCCGAGGGAGCTGCTCCTCCTCCCCCCGTCCCGCCGCTCCCCGCCCCGTGCCCGCGACCCCGCGCACGGCGAAGCCCCCTGCGAACACCCGCGCCGAGCGATCCCCGCCCCGCGTCCGCCCGCGTGTCCCCCTGCCGCTGTGTGTGTGGAAATGCAGGCACTGCCGCTGTGTATTAATTAAATTAATGAACGCCTGGAAAACGCCGCGTCTCCGTCTTGCTAAGAGCTCGGGGAGAGTCGCGCGGCTCGGCCGGCTCCGACACCGGGGTGAGCGGCACACGGCCACGGAGCCCTCCGCCGTCTCCAGAGCCGGGCCGGTGCCCAGGAGCTGCCGTCCCCCCTCGGGCTGCGCCCGTCCCGGCCGAGGAGAGCCGGAGCCGCTTCCGCCTCCATCGGCTTCCGTCAGGTTTGGCTCGTTTCGCCGTTCTCCCCCAGGAAAAGGGGTGGCAGAAGGAACGCGCTCGGTGCTCCAGAGGGCGTTCGCGACCCGCGCGCTGTGCGGAGCTCCGCAGGCAGCGCTGAGCACGGGGGGGACGCGCAGCCCCGTCGGGTGGCGCAGCTGCTCTGCCCCCGCCCGGCCCGGACACGAGCGGGCTCTGCGGTGCCGCTGCGACCTCCGAGCTCCCGAAGGGGCGACGGGCAGCGCCGGGCTCAGCCGGAGCCGGAGGGCAGCTGCCGGAGAACGCGGTTTGCTCCGGAGCGTCTCGTTTGCAGCCCGCACCTCTCACGCCGGTTTCTTTCAGCCCTCTGCAGTGCCAGCAGCCCCCGATCTCTGAGGTCCCGGCATCGTCGTCGCTCGGTGGCCTGAGCTACCCGTGCCACTGTGTCCTGATGGTCCCAATATTCACATTACCGATGTCCCTGTGTCAGCAGCCCATGTGATCTGAAGTCCCAAAGTCCCAAAATCCCTGCGTCCCCATGTCCCTGACACCCACTGTCCCAGTGTCCCAATGTCCCCATATCTCCTCGTCCCCGTGTCGCCCTCCTCCCCTCCTCCCCGCCGCCCCGGCTCCGCGCTTCCCCGCACCGACACCGGGGACCGCAGCTCCGCCCCAGGGGCTCCGCGGCCGCCCATCCCCGCCCACAGGCGGTCCCCGTCCCGCAGAGCGCGGCCGTCCGCCGGGTGGGAGGGAGCAGAACCGAGGCGGCCGCAGCTCCGCGCCCATGGCGGACCGCGCCGCGGAGACGGGAGCGGCGATTCCCCCCCGCGGGGCGCAGCGCCACCGGCAACACGTTGCTGGGCGAGGAGCGCTTCGAGTCCCGGCTGGCGTCCCAACCCGTCACCACCACGTGCAAAGACGGCAGGCGGGATTGGG
>NW_024968583.1:133424-134416 GCF_019238085.1 Lagopus leucura
AGCACTGTTCTGAAACCAGCGGGAATCACAGCCCGGACAGAGCCCATCCCCACGAGGGGCCTCTGGAAAAGGGAGGAGAAAGTGCAGCTGTTGTTCCTTGAAGCCGTCAGGGGGAACTCGAGCCCCCAAGGGAGCGCAGGGCGCTGAGCTCTGGGCTGTGTGGCAACAGAAAGTGAAAGCATTCCTGCTGCTCCTGCTGCCCTCGGCTGAACCAAAGCCCGGGCTGAGCCGCTCCCATTCCCGAAAGTCACACGCTGAGCAGAAAGCACACGGCCCCTCTGGGCCCCGTCCCGTTCCGTGCAGCAGGCAAAGGGACGGCCGGGGGTGGGGGGGCTCCCCTTGTGGGGGGTCTCTGCACCCCCGGGACCGCTGCCCTCAGCTGCACACCGAGCTGAGAGACAACGCAGTCATTGTCAGCAGCCAACGCGGGCTGGTGAGGGGCAAAACCTGTCCTGGGAACTCGGTGTGCAGGTCCAGCAGTCACCCACTGAGCTGCTCATGGGGATCCAGCTGGTTGGATGCAGAGCTGTTTCGGCTCCTGCAGTGCCTCCATAGCATTGCTCCCAGGAACCTGCAGGCACAACGCCTGGCACACAGCTGCACACGGGCACGGTGTGATGGGTGAATGCTGGGCTGGCGGTGTTGAGACACGGGGGGAGATGTGCTGGTGGCAGTCACTGGGGGCTCCACAGGGCTCCATCTCAGGGCTGATTCTCTCCAGTGTTCCCTTCAGTGACTGGGGTTGGGTTCTCAGTATGGGGGGGAGGAGGAGCAGAGGTCGGACAGCAGCTTCACAGAAGGGCTCTGGGGGCTGTGGGACGGCCCGGTGCATGTGAGCCCTTAGTATGCCCTGCAGCCAAAAGAGCCCCAAGCGCTGGGTGCAGCAGCCCAGCAGTGCTGGTGAGGGAAGGGACTGTGCCCTCTGCTCTGTGCTGCAGCCTGACCTCGAGCATGGGGTGCTGCTGCGTGAGAAGGGCATGGAGCTGTTAGAG
>NW_024968584.1:0-1329 GCF_019238085.1 Lagopus leucura
GCGTCGCTGGGGGTGTGCAAATGGGTGTGCAAATGGGATGCGATAGGAGGTGCAGGTGTGGGCAAGCTGTTGCAAGGATGCGCGTGCAAATGGGTGTGCAACGGTGGGTTCAGATGGAGAGAGATGGGGGGGGTTTGCTGCCATGTTTTGGCGTGCAAGGGCCGAGTTCTGAGTGTGCAAAGAGGAAGTGTTGCACACTTGTGCCTCGCTGTGAGCGTGCAAGGGGTTTTGCACCCCCATTGTGCACGTGGGTGTGAAAATGGATTTGGTCCCACGCTGTGGGGGTGCAAGGGTTGAGTTCTGAGCGTGCAAAGGGGTCGGTTTGCACGCTTGCTCACTTGCACAAGAGCTGTGCAAGGGTGTTGTGGGGTGGGCTTGCACAAGCAGGGGAACGGCCGTGCATGAGGTGCTTGCACATGAGTGTGCAATGGTGTGTGTGTGTTGGTGCACGTGCAAAAGTGCACAAGCGCACTTCTGGTGGTGCAAGGATGGGATTTTCCACGTGCTTGGGCGTGCAAGGAGGTGGGTTTGCACAGGGATCTTTGCACTGGAAGGGAGTGGGGTTGCACACAGGTGTGCAAGGCTGAGTGTGCAAAAGGCAGGGAGCTGCATTTGCGTTGGGGTGTGCAAGAGTGTTGCATTCACGAGTGTGCATGGCCTGTAGGTGTGCAAGGGCTGAGTGTGCAAGTATTTGCTCGCACGAGGGCTTTTGCACATGGATTTTGCACGATTGTGCGTGCTGCACGCGGGTGTGATTGAGGCCGGTTTGGTGCTGCGGCTGTTGTGCAAAGTGAGCGTGCAAAAGGTGCACGTGAGGGGAGGACTGGATTTTGCACAAGCGCGTGATTTGCATATATGCAAATGGGGTGGGTAAATAGTTGGAAAATGGACTTTGCACAAGG
This sequence comes from Lagopus leucura, assembly GCF_019238085.1. NCBI lineage: Eukaryota > Metazoa > Chordata > Aves > Galliformes > Phasianidae > Lagopus > Lagopus leucura. Next base: position 903 of record NW_024968584.1, read on the forward strand.
GAAGCTGGTGCACGTGGGTGTGCAAGGGAGCATTTGCACGTGGGTGGGGATGCTTTGCACGTGGGTTTGCATGGGGGCTGTTGCAGTGAGTGTGCAAGGATGACGTTGCACGTGGGTGTCTGTAAGTCTGAGTGTGCAAGGCTGCGCGTGCCAGCAGGAGTGCAAAGGTTTGGTGTTGCACGCCTCCCTCTAGGTGTGCATTTGTTGAGTGTGCAAAGGTTTGCACACACACAAGTGTGCAAAAGCCCATATCCACGTGCAAGCACCCCTTGCACACTCAGAACAGCAGAGAAACCCTGGTGCAAAACTCCAGGTCCGCGTGCAAACAGCCCTTGCACACTTGCACACACCCAACACCACACAGAGAAGTGTGCAATACCTCGCATTCACGTGCAAGCAACCTTTGCACACTCACACTTGTGCACAC
>NW_024968585.1:0-1203 GCF_019238085.1 Lagopus leucura
CCCCCCCCCGGTCCACGTGGGAGCGCCGCGCGCGCGCCCATTGTCCCCGCGCCGGGCACGCGGCGTGACGTCACGATGCCGCCCGGCCGTTTCTGATTGGTCGCCGCGGTTTCCAAGAAGGGAGGGGGGCGACTTCCGGTTACCACCACGTGGAGAAGAGAGAGAGAGACTGAGAGCGCGCGGCGGACGGGGCCGCGGGGGTGCGCTGCGCGCTTCCGGTCTGTGCCGGAAGTGAAGGGTTGAAGGCCTCACGCGGTGTTTCCCGCTCAGCCCCCGCGATAATGGACCCGAGGGGATGGACCCCGACGGCGTCATCGAGGTGAGGCGGCGGAGCCGGAGCCTGAAGCGGGGCGGGGAGCGGTGGGACGCGGGCGGGGATTCGAGGGCCCATCGAGAACGAACGCGGACTGAATCGCCTCCGGTCCAACAGCGCCGGGGCGGAGCGAGGCCTACGTGAGGCCTTCCAGCGAGCTCAGCGGGGCACTGGGGCGGACTGGGAGGGATTGGGGCCGAACTGGGAGCACTGGGAGGGAAATGGGGCTGCAGTGCGGATACGGGGAGAGCTGTGGAGCCGAACTGGGAGCGCTGGGATGGAACTGGGAGCGCTGGGAGGGAGCGAGGCCCACGAGAGGCTGGGAGGAGGGCAGAGCTTCACTGGGGGACTGTGGGCGTACTGGGGGGCTGTGGGGGGTCTGGGGTCTTTGGGGGGGGCGCTGGGTGGCTAGTGGGAGCACTGGGATGGAACTGGGAGCACTGGGAGCTGGCTGGTAGAACTGGGATGGAACTGGGAGCAATGGGAGGGACTGGGAGCACTGGGAGGGGCGGGGGAAGACTTGAGGGGGGAGATGGGCTATGAGGAGCTCAGAGCTTCATTGGGGGGCTGTGGGGGTTAATGGAGGGTTATGGGGGGGTACTGGGCGGCTACTGGTGTTACTGGGAGCTGGAACTGGCGCTGGGGGCTGACGGGGAGCGGCGCTGTGGCGCAGAGCAACTGGAACGAGATCGTGGACAGCTTTGACGACATGAACCTGTCGGAGGCGCTGCTGCGCGGCATCTACGCCTACGGCTTCGAGAAGCCCTCGGCCATCCAGCAGCGCGCCATCCTGCCCTGCATCAAAGGTCCGGCGCCGCACAACGGCCCCAAACCGCCCCAAAACGGCCACAGATGGCCCCCAAACGGCCCCCAAATGGCCCCAAACGGCC
>NW_024968586.1:0-1978 GCF_019238085.1 Lagopus leucura
CTGGTGAGTGGGACTGGGCCCTGCAGCCCACACCTGCACCTGGGGCAGCAATGGGCTGCAGTGCTGCTGGGCTTGGGGCTCAGGTTCCATTCGGCACGTGGCATGATGGAACAGCCCCATCCCAGCCCCCTGGGGTGGGCACACAGTGCTGGGGAGTCCTCATGGTGCCAGAGGCCAGCACCTTCCAACCAAGCCTTGTGTTCTACAGGTAGCAGCATCAGATGGAGCTGGAGGCAGCCCCCGTGCCTGGGGCTGTGCTACCGGAGCTGGTGGAGGCACAGTTGGTAAGGGGCAGAGCCCGCCGCATCCTCACCCCACCTACAAGGGTCTCCCCCGGGGACGGGGCTCCCTGCAGCACCAGGGCTGTGCCACTGTGCTGCCAGGCTCCCACTGTCCCGCACGAGCCCTGGCTGTGCAGCAGGGCCTGACCACCGTCCCTGCCCCGTGTTCACCTGCAGGAGAAGAAGGAGCAGGTGAGGAGATGAGGCTCGCCTTCTGGATGCAGTGAGTGTCCCCTAGTTGCCCCGTGCCCAGCCGCCAGCAGCCGGGCTCCTGGCAGGGGGCTGATGGCCTGGACACCCACTGCTGCTGGCGGGGCTCCCTAATGGCCCCTTCAGCCCTGTGTGGGGCTGTGCTGCCGTGGGGGGGGTCGAGCAATTAATGTCCCCATTAATTGCTCGACCATCACCTTAAAAAGTGAGTCAGCCGCAGGATGAGGGGAGTTTGAGCTTATCTCGCACAAACGGCGCCAATGAGCCTGCCGTAATAATTGCTCCGAGGTACTCGTTATCATTCGCACTATCACCTTTATATCCTCTGACACAAGAAGGCCACTACCCCATATATAATCAAGTATTTGCTTAGTAGGCTCCCCGTGTATGCCACTCTCATTCACTGTGGCCTGCAGCTGGGAGAGAAGCTTCCAGCTGATCAGGTAGTGACTCCGATGTTGATTCCTGTCATCCCCTTGCTCATATCGCACCGGGAATGCCTGAGTCACTGCTTGTATCATGGTGCTATCCCCGGCCGCAAGGGCATTCCCAATCATAGTCCTCCAATCAAGTCTAGGTATACGTGGCACCTGAGTGACCAGGGTGGTGCTCTCCGCAGAGCCTATCCCCAACTGCGGCCAGGCAGCAGGCACTGAAAGGCATAATTCTCAAGTAGGCTTTGCCTCGTTACCCCCTTTTCAGTTGGGGGGAAACAAATCTGGTTCCTCTTCCCCACTATCCTCCCCTGACACGCTAAACGGAGGGGCTGTGGGGACGGACAAATCCGGAAGATCTAAGTGACCGGAAGACCGCACGGGGACCTTCGCTCCAGAGGAAGGGGTGGGGATGTAATCTCCCCCCGGCTCAATTCGACCAGTATCATTTCTACCCCCGCTACCTGGTGGGAGGCTGATTCAGCCACCTGTTTTTCTACAGTATGCCTTTCCAGACAATGAGTTACCTCCTGCCATGGCCGCATAAACATCTTTGCCCGTTTATCATCATCGATAACCTGATGCCACAAGACCCTCTGAAGGTTCCCTCTGAATGGAAAACGGAAACGCAAAGTCCTCTAGGGTGCGCAGTTCTTCTCTTGTTAGAACCAGGCACCCAGCAATGCAGCAGTCTGTGGTACCGGAGCACTGACTCTTGCTCCCAGTGCTTCACGTGCTGTTATGGTGTGGAATACTGATAACAAAAATCATACAACCATGACAGTAGCAAAAACACAATCTTAACTCTCACAGGAACACAACTCGTGACAGGTCGCCAGCCGGATTTAACTCCATTCACTGCCACTCCGCACCCAGCCCTTCAGCCACTGCTTTACCCATCCCAGCCATGGGATGCCAGTTTCTCCAGAAGAATAAGCAGGAGACAGTGCCAAAGGCTTTGATGAAGTGTAGACTACGTCAACAGCCTTTGCCTCATCTACCAGGTAGATCACCTGATCATAGAAAGAGATCAGGTTGATTGAGCAGGACCTG
>NW_024968587.1:0-558 GCF_019238085.1 Lagopus leucura
GGTCACAGTGGGGTCACGGTGGGGTCATTGGAAGGTCACGGGGTCATCTCAGGGTCACGGGGTCACAATGGGGTCACGGTGGGGTCATTGTGGGGTCACGGGGTCATTGTAAGGTCATGGGGTAACTGCAGGGTCACAGTGGGGTCATTGGAAGGTCACGGGGTCATCTCAGGGTCACGGGGTCACGGTGGGGTCATTGGAAGGTCATGGGGTCATTGCAGGGTCACGGGGTCACAGTGGGGTCACAGTGGGGTCATTGGAAGGTCACGGGGTCACCAAGGGGTCACGGTGAGGTTCATGGTAAGGTCACGGGGTCATTGGGTTTCTATGGGGTTTCTATAGGATCTGTATGGGGTCTCTATGGGGTCTCTATGGGATCTCTATAGGATCTCTATGGGGTTTATATAGGATCTCTATGGGGTCTCTATGGGGTCTTAATGGGGTTTCTATGGGACTTCTATAGGATCTCTATGGGATCCCTATGGGGTCCCTATGGGGTCTCCATAGGATCTCTATGGGGTCTCTATAGGATCCCTATGGGGTCCCTATGGGGTTTCT
>NW_024968587.1:658-1005 GCF_019238085.1 Lagopus leucura
GGTCACAGTGGGGTCACGGTGGGGTCATTGGAAGGTCACGGGGTCATCTCAGGGTCACGGGGTCACAATGGGGTCACGGTGGGGTCATTGTGGGGTCACGGGGTCATTGTAAGGTCATGGGGTAACTGCAGGGTCACAGTGGGGTCATTGGAAGGTCACGGGGTCATCTCAGGGTCACGGGGTCACGGTGGGGTCATTGGAAGGTCATGGGGTCATTGCAGGGTCACGGGGTCACAGTGGGGTCACAGTGGGGTCATTGGAAGGTCACGGGGTCACCAAGGGGTCACGGTGAGGTTCATGGTAAGGTCACGGGGTCATTGGGTTTCTATGGGGTTTCTATAGGATCT
>NW_024968588.1:0-336 GCF_019238085.1 Lagopus leucura
ATTCGGGGACCCCTTCCACCCCCATTTGGAGACCCCCGACCCCCTTAGGGGACATCCCAAACCCATTTGGGGATCCCCAATCCCATTAGGGAACCCCCGGCCCCATTTGATACCCCAAACCCATTTGGAGACCCCCCCTCCACCCCCATTTGGAGACCCCCGAACCCATTTGGGATACCCCAAACCCTTTAGGAGACCCCCCCGACCCCATTTGGGGATCCCCAATCCCATTAGGGAACCCCCGACCCCATTTGGGATACCCCAAACCCATTTGGGGACCCCCCTCCATCCCCATTTGGAGACCCCCGACCCCATTTGGGGACATCCCAAACCCAT
>NW_024968588.1:346-1339 GCF_019238085.1 Lagopus leucura
CCCCCGACCCCATTTGGGGACATCCCAAACCCATTTGGGGATCCCCAATCCCATTTGGGAAGCCCCGGCCCCATTTGATACCCCAACCCCATTTGGAGACCCCTTTCCACCCCCATTGGGAGACCCCTGACCCCATTAGGGACACCCCAAACCCTTTAGGAGACCCCCCCGACCCCATTTGGGGACCCCCCTCCACCCCCATTTGGAGACCCCCGACCCCATTTGGGGACCCCCTGCACCCCCATTGGGAGACCCCCGACCCCATCTGGGGATCCCCCATCCCATTTGGGATACCCCAAACCCATTTGGGGACCCCCCTGCACCCCCATTTGGAGACCCCTGACCCCATTTGGGAACCCCCTCCACCCCCATTTGGAGACCCCATTTGGGGACCCCCCCTCCATCCCCATTTGGAGACCCCCAACCCACCCCAGGACCCTTCCCCCCCCTCCTCACCTTCCTCACGGTCCCCACACAGCCGTGCTGCGGTGCCCCCTCGTCCCACGCCGGCGCTGCCGCCATCGCCACGCAGCTCTGCAGGGCGCAGCTGGGGCACAGGGGGACGCGGTGGCACCACGGGGTGTCCACGGCACAGCGCAGCCCCATGGCGCCCCCTATGGCACAGCGCAGCCCCACAGCGCCCCCTATGGCACAGCGCAGCCCCACGGCACAGCGCAGCCCCATGGCGCCCCCTATGGCACAGCGCAGCCCCACGGCGCCCCCTATGGCACAGCGCAGCCCCACAGCGCCCCCTATGGTACAGGTGAGCCCCACAGCGCCCCCTATGGCACAGCGCAGCCCCACAGCGCCCCTATGGCACAGCGCAGCCCCACAGCGCCCCCTATGGTACAGGTGAGCCCCACAGCGCCCCCTATGGCACAGCGCAGCCCCACGGCACAGCGCAGCCCCATGGCGCCCCCTATGGCACAGCGCAGCCCCACGGCGCCCCCTATGGCACAGCGCAGCCCCACAGCGCCCCCTATGGTACAGGTG
>NW_024968589.1:0-1442 GCF_019238085.1 Lagopus leucura
GGGGGGGACGCGCTGCTGAGCGGCAACGAGAAGATCACCATGCAGAACCTCAACGACCGCCTGGCCTCCTACCTGGACAAGGTGCGAAGGCTGGAGGAGGACAACGCCCAGCTCGAGCTCCACATCCGCGAGTGGTACAGGAAGCAAGCTCCCAGCGCCTCCAAGGACTACAGCTCCTACTACCAGACCATCGAGCAGCTCCAAAACCAGGTAGGGCAGCCCCGCGGCGCCGCTCCATCTCCCGCACCAGCGCTGCCCCAAAGCTCTCGCTCCTCCCCGCTGCCTTCCACAGCCTGGGGCATTTGGGGGCTGCCCGCTGCTGTCCTGGGGGCTGCTCGGCTGCCCCACACTGCCCGGCAGGGAACGGTTGGGCTATGGGGGCACAGTCTGAGGCTCCATGGGGCCTCCTGCAGCCCAACCACGGTGGAGCACATCGCTGGATCCCCACGGTTCCACACTTCCCACACTGCTCCCATCCCACAAAGCCAAACAGCTGCACTGCAAGACCTGCATTGCCTTTGGTTTTGCACACTCCCACACAAGTCAGCCAGAAGGAACAAGGCCTTCCCTTGCTGCTATCTTATTCCTGTTCCAAGAAATTTCAGTAAACAGTCTAGGAAGGATCACATTGCAGGAATAGGGATAAATGCAGTCCCCAGGAGTCGTAGATAACTATTTCCAACTTGACAAACAGCAGCGTAGCCTGAGTTTCTTTGAAAAGCAAATCTGGAGCGCAATCCACTCCCACAGTCCCTGCAATACAGCAGGAAACAGCTCTGAGTTTGGCAACAAAGCCCTCTCAGAGCTCTGGTTCCTTTCTTCTTCTCCTGCACCTTGAGCACTGACTGACTCCTCTCCAACCTCTTCTTTTGCAGATCATTTCTGCCACTGTGGACAACAACAGGATGCTTCTGGACATCGATAACAGCAAGATGACTGCTGATGACTTCCGAATGAAGTGAGTAGCTCTCTGTGAACCCCACATCTGTTCTATCTTAAATTCAGCAGGCAATGCACTGCACCACGTGCTGTGACTGAGCCTCCATGTTTTATTGGGGTACTGTCATGGAAAGACGTGCTGTTGATGGCCATCATCTCATTTGTCTCTGTTGTCTGTGGTAAAGGTATGAGAATGAACTGGTCATCCGTCAAACTGTGGAGTCTGACATCAATGGCTTGAGAAATATGCTGGATGACCTGACTCTGGTTAGGTCTTCACTGGAATCTGAGCTGGAGTCCTTGAAAGATGAGCTGATTGCTCTGAAGAGAAACCATGAGGAGGTAAGAACCAGCAATCAACAGCACGTTCAAGATACTGCCTGTTGTTATTTTAGGGTTCCTGAAATTAAATATCAAAAATCAGACTTATGCCATGTGATGGCCAATCTCTCACACCTCAGCATTGCTTCACCTGCTGTCCTCAACAGCAGCACTGAGCTGTG
>NW_024968590.1:0-888 GCF_019238085.1 Lagopus leucura
CCGTGTCACCAAGTACGGGCTGCAACAGTGACTGCAGAAAGGGCTCCATGCCAACAGGTGCCCCCACCTGCTGCCCAGTGCCCCACATCCACTGCTGAGCCCCACATCCACTGCTGAGCCCCACATCCACTGATGAGCCCCTCACCTGCTGCCCAGTGCCCCACATCCACTGCTGAGCCCCACACCTGCTGCCCAGTGCCCCACATCCACTGCTGAGCCCCTCACCTGCTGCCCAGTGCCCCATATCTGCTGCTGAGCCCCACATCTGCTGCCCAGTGCCCCACATCCACTGCTGAGCCCCACACCTGCTGCCCAGTGCCCCACATCCACTGCTGAGCCCCACATCCACTGCTGAGCCCCACATCTGCTGCTGAGCCCCACATCTACTACTGAGCCCCACACTGCTGCCCAGTGCCCCACATCCACTGCTGAGCCCCACATCCACTGCTGAGCCCCACACTGCTGCCCAGTGCCCCACACTGCTGCTCAGCACCCCGCCATCCCCCCCAGCACTCACCTGCTCCTTCAGCTCATCGACCGTTTTCTCCGCCTGCTTCACCTCCTCCTGCAGTTTCTCCCTCTGCTGTCGCAGCGATTCCAGCTCCGTGTTTTTCTTCTCCATTTGCTTCTGGAGTTTCACGTGTTCCTGCTTCTCGGACGCAGAGAGGTCCCTCATCCTGCAGGACACCGAGGCTGAGCAGCAGCCCAGCAGGAGCCCAGGCAGCGTGGCGAGGCCACTTCCTTGCAGCACAATGCCCAGTGCTGGCAGCATGCAGCTGCAGAGCCCCTGTGTGTGCAGTTGGGTGTGCAGCACTCATAATGTCACTGCTGGGCTCTATGGCACAACAGCACTCATAATGTCACTGCTGGGCTCTGTATGACACAACA
>NW_024968590.1:898-10073 GCF_019238085.1 Lagopus leucura
CTGTATGACACAACAGCACTCATAATGTCACTGCTGGGCTCTGTATGGCACAACAGCACTCATAATGTCACTGCTGGGCTCTGTATGACACAACAGCACTCATAATGTCACTGCTGGGCTCTATGACACAACAGCACTCATAATGTCACTGCTGGGCTCTATGGCACACAGAGGCCATGTATCTCGAGCAGAAGCTGCTCCCAGCCCCACGCAGGCTCGCAGTGCAGTGCAGTGCTGGCAGCCCCGTCCCCCAGGCACACGAGCTGCCCTCAGGGCACTTGGCTGCAATAAATGTCACTCCAGTGAGAAGGAATTCTCCCTTCTGTGCTGCAGGCTCACAGAGCACAGTGCTCAGAGCCCCAGGGTGGCAGCAGGCACCACGTGCACTCATGCACAGAGGGATTCTGATCAGCACACAGTGACAGAGTGAGACGTCCCCCATCCTCCCGGGAGCTCAGGCGCTCTCCTACCTCACCAGAGCTTCCTTCAGTCTCGCGTTTTGCTCCTCCAGCTGCTTGACCTGGTAACTGGACGCTGCTCCATCCGAGCCTGCAGCAGGAAGGAAGGTTCTGCTCTTGTGGACTCACCAGCAGCTCCGGCTCCCCAGCACAAAGTGCTCAGGAAGAGGGCAGCTGAGTCACAGAGAGGGCCAACACAGAGGGCCCTTCTGGAGGGGGACCGCCATCCCCAGCACGGGGACAGGCACTGAAACGAGGCCCCTGGCTCCAAACCCATCCATCCCCACCCTTCCCCAGGGCTCAGGGAGTTGTGTGCCCTCCCCAGGACGCAGCAGCCCAGGCCGACCCTCCCCAGCTCCTCGCCCACCTTTCTCTTCGATCTCGTGCTTCAGGATCTCCAGGTCCATGGTGAGATATTCCACCTTCTCCTTCAGGGAGTCCACCTCCTGCTGCAGGGACTCTGCCCGCTCCTCTGCCATCTCCTTGTCCAGGGTTGCCATCTCGATGGCGTCGGCGGTGTCGGCCATCTCCTCCATGTAGCGCTCCTTGGCTTCCAGGGCATCTTTGGCTTCCTGGGGTCAAACACATGGGTGAAAACACCGTGCCCAAAGTGCAGGGCCAGCAATGGGGAGCCCTCCCACGAAGCCCTGGGCAGCTCCAGCTCTCACAGCTGTCCCAAAGGAGGTTTGAGGCCCACCTGGAGGTGCCCAAGGTCAGGCTGGATGGGGCCCTGAGGGACCCCCGCTGCAGGGTTGGCTCTGGGTGGGCTTTAAGGCGCCCCCAACCCAACCATTCCATCATGCCACAGAACGGTCTGAGTTGGAAGCGGCCTTTGAAGGCCACCCATCCCACCCCCTGCAATGAACATCAGCACCCACAGCTCCAACAGGGGGGCAGAGCCCCATTCCCTGCCCTTGGGGTCTCTCACCCACCCCCCCTCTGGACAATGACCCTATGGTTCTAATTAACGACAGCTGATGAGGGCTGGCAGGGGCGGCTCTCTGCCCACACTCCCATTTCCCCTCCCCTATTCACAGCCTTTCCAGCTGCCCGGAGCTGTGCTGCCCCATCCCTGGAGATGCCCAAGGCCACGGATGGCCTGAACTGCTGGGGCAGGGGTTGGGCTGGGGGCTGCGAGGTCTCAGCAGTGCTGAGAGCCCAGCTGTGTCTGTTACACACACATTTACACACACTGCCATCCCCTCCAGCCCCCCCAGGAACACAAACAGCCCCCAGCACAGCACCGCTCCCCTCAGCCCACACAGACCATCCCAAACACTGACAGTGCAGCAAGGAGAAGCCCCCCAGTGCTGCATTAAAACAAAACCACAACGAGGTGCTGCATTAAAACAAAACTACAACGAGGTGCTGCTTTAAGCCACGAGAGCCGTGTGGGAACACACTGCCATTTAGAGACAGCAATCCCTGGGTGTGACACAGAAGCAGACACGAAGAGGAGGCACAAAGCTTCTCCCCCAGCCCTGGGGACCCCATGCGAGCTGCAGGCTCACCTTCCTGGCCTCCTTTAGCCGTTTCTGCAGGTCTGCCTGCTGCTCCTGCATCTTGCTCTTCCACTCCTGCACCTGCTCCAGCTGGATCTTGTACTTCTCCAGCTCTTTAAGCTTGGCTTTGTCCTCATTGCGCTTGATCTTCAGCGTCTCCAACTTTTCCTCCAGGTCCCTGACTTGGGAACGCAGGTTTTCTTCCTCCTACAGCATCAAAGTGAGAACGGCCAAGAGGAGGAGCAGCGTTCATAGCACGGAGCTCCAAGGAACCCAGTGAACCCCGAGGGCAGCCACTCAGAACCGCCCCAAATCGCCACAGGGGCAGCTTTTGGGGACCTCCACCTGCAGCTCTGCACCCACAGCCCTTTCCACAACCCTTTGGTGACTCCCCTCCCCCCCGAGGTGGCAGTGGGGTTACGGCACGCAGGAAACACGGTGGCACAAACAGAGCCAGACCTCACAGAAAGGTTTTCACACAACCGCCTGCGCGGCACCGCAGGCTCACAGCAACCAGGGCTCCAAGTTGTTAGTGAGCAATGAGGGCACAACGCACAGCAGGGCACGCAGCCGTGCTCACACCCACTGGGAAGCCGACCCCTGGGCACCTTCCAGCCCCCATGGGTCCCAACCCCAACCCCATCCCACCCCCAATGTGCCCAGCAGGCGGCCCCGTGCCCGGCAGGGCTCCCTTGGGCCCCGTGCGCACTGCTTGGGACCCCCATTGCCCCCATCTCTGCCCCTGCTGCTGCTCCAGGCAGCTCGAGGCTGCGCTGCTGGGGCTTTGTGGTGAAACCAGCAGTGCCTTCAGCACACGGCTCTGCTGGGGACGATGCTGGTGCTCCGATGCAGGGCACAGCGAGCGCCCCAGGGCCGTGCTGTGAGCAGAGGCACCCAGCAGCCAAGCGGCGCCCTGCCCGACGTGCCCGGCCACACGTGGGGTCTCACTGCACAGCGGCGAGCCCTGCAGCCCCCCCATGCACACAGCACAGCGCAGCCACGGGCAGCGCTCACCTGGTCCTCCTGCACACTTTGCCCCACTGCTGGGCAGCTCTGCGGGCAGAGAAAGCTGCAGGTTACACCCCGCAGCCTGGGGGACGCTGCGCTCTGCAGCATGGGCTGGGAGGGCTCTGGCCAGGCTCAAAGGGACGGGGCCGCCTCAGGGACGGTGCCCCACAGCCCCTCTGTGCCCAGCGTGGCACAGTGCCATCACACGGCCTCCCTTGGGGCTGCCAGCTGCTCCCCTGCAACTGCAGCAGAGCCTCGGAGGAAAGCTCAGCGTTTGCACCATGGAAAGAAAACCCCCAGGCCCACCTGCTTTGCGCTCTGTGGGTGTCCCACAGCTCAGGGTGACACCCCCCCGTGCACCCCCAGCCCTGGGGTTTTACAGCCCCCACCCAGGCTGCAGCCCCACATGGTGTCCTGTGCTCCCCATTCCAGCCCTGCAGCGCTCACACCTCACCCCAGCAGCACGGCTTTATGGCAGCCCCAGGACTGGGCTTAAAGCCATCGAGCTGGGGGACGTCAGGGAAGAGACCCTGCAAGACAGCCTGTGTGCCAACGGGATGGAAGGAGCAGCTTTCTGCTCTGCTTGCTCACTGCTGGGCAAACACCACCAAGCAGGCACTGCTGCTGGCTTATCACAAGGCAGCAGAGCAGCACTGGGCAATGGGGGTTCCTCCCTTCCAGCACTGGGCAATGGGGTTCCCTCACCTCCCCCAGCACTGGGCAATGGGGTTCCCTCCCTTCCAACACTGGGCAATGGGGTTTCCTCCCTTCCAGCACTGGGCAATGGGGTTCCCTCACCTCCCCCAGCACTGGGCAATGGGGTTTCCTCACTCCCAGCACTGGGCAATGGGGTTTCCTCATTTCCAGCACTGGGCAATGGGGTTTCCTCACCTCCAGCACTGGGCAATGGGGTTTCCTCCCTTCCAGCACTGGGCAATGGGGTTTCCTCACCTCCCCCAGCGCTGCTCCCTGCAGCCCTTCCCAGGCTGCCAGCCCCAGGCTGGGCTCTGTGTTCCTCACACTGGTGCCCTCCATCTTCCCCAAGCTCTCATTTTAACCAACTGATAGAAAGCAGGACGGACGTAATGAAGAACTATTTTACAGAACCCAAATGGAAGGACTACGCTGCTACAACCGTTACCAACACCCAGGGGGGAGGAAGGTGGGAGTCGAGCAGCCCATGCTGCGCACTGCAGGGCTCTGCCCCGGCTCCAGCACTGAGGACGCAGCTCCCCTCTGCCCTGCATGGTGGGCGCCCTGCACACTTGGAGCCCCGCTTACCTTGGTGGGTGAGGGGACCATGGGCGCCACCGGCGAGGTCAGTGAGGGCGATGGGATGACGGGGGCCACCAGCGGCGTCTGGGCGGGCGTGCTGGGCTCACTGCTGCTCATCTCCCCACCCGAGGCCGAGGCCGACCCCGAGGGCCCCGCGGTGCCGCCGGAGGGGGCAGAGGTGGGGGTCCGGGTGGGCTGCAAAGCAAAGGGCAGAGCATCAGCGAGGCACAGCGTGGGAAAACACTGCGAGGGCCACACGTCAGCCAGCCCTGCCCCCCAGCACCGTGCTGCCACCACAGCTCTGACAGCAGCACAGAGGAAGCCCAGAGTGAAGGAGGAGCGAGCGGTGCTCCGGGCTGAGCCCACCTGGGGCTGCGTGCCCAGGGATTGGTGGCAGAAGGCAACGCTTTGTGCTCACAAACCCCGTGCTGGGTGCGGTGATGCAGCAGGGCAGCCCGCAGCGATGGGGACGGCGGAGCAGTGCTGTGCCACCTCCCCTCCCATGGCCACAGCTGCTGCCATCACACAACCTGTGCGTCCCCTGCAGGCGGCCCAGCTCTGCAGCTCCAGTGCTTATGGGGAACGGAGCGACAGAAGGGCAGAGCAGCAGCTGGAGCCCAAAGGAAAGCGGGGCAGCCGGATGGAACTGCAGCAAAGGAGCGCCGCTTCCTCTCCGCCACCATGCTGCCATCACTGCTGCAGGCCCAGGGAGGGCACTGCCCCGCACAGCCTGTCCTACCTGCTCAGCTGAGGGGCTCAACCCACAGCCCCACAGCCGGGCAGCCTCATCTCCTGACTCCATTCAGTCCTGGAGATGGGCTGCATGGAGCACTGCGGCCTCTCAAGGCACACGGACCTGGATGCGTGGCACGGCACTGCTGTGCCCCCTGCCTGCCCCACACACTGCACCCACTGCTCCCCGCCTGCCCCACACGCTGGGTCTCTGCTGCCTGACCCACGGTGGTGCTGGGGGAAGGCAGCACCTCCAGGCACAGCGCAGCAATCCCCTCCCCGGTGCCATCGCTGACACTGTGGCACAAAGCAATCTCCATGGCATCGAGCTCTGAGAAACGCACCGCCCCAACAAGGGAGTTCTTGTTCCTGCTGCTGCAGCTCTGCTCGGGCAAAGCTTTCCGTTGTGGCACAGAGCAGCAGCCCTGGGGGCAGCCCGGTACAGCCGCAGTGCTGCCGAGGTGCTCAGGGCAGAGCTGACAGCGATGGGGCTGGGGGGGCGCTGCTGCTGGGCAGGAGCAAACTGCAGTGTGCTCTGGTGAGGGCACAGAGCTGGCCGAAGGGCTGCAAGACGTGCAGGGCTGGAGCACAAGGTTTATAGGCAGCGGCTGGGGGAGCTGGTGTGGCTCAGGCTGGAGGAGCCTCACTGCTCTCTGCAGAGCCCTGGAAGGAGGCTGTGTGCTCCCAGGGAGCAGTGATGGGAGGTGACAGCCTCACACTGTGCCGGGGGAAGGCCGGGAGCCCACAGCCCTGGAACCACGGAGATGTGGCACCTGCACAGTGGGGACGGTGGGGTGGGCCGAGCTCGGCGATCCCAGAGGTCTTTTCCAGCCTGAACGATACTGAGTCTCATCTCCTAACTCCATTCACTCCTGGAGATTGGCTGCACGGAGCACTGTGGCCTCTCAAGGCACACAGACGCAGCAGTGAGGGTGAAGCCATCCCTGTAGGGACCTCTCCAAAGAAGAGATGGAGCCGTGTGCCGCTCCAGCCGTCAATGAGCTCCCGGGTCATTTCCCACCCCGTCTGCCCTCGTCCAACTTTCACTGCATGGTGAGGAACGAAGCACGAGGGGCTGCACTGGGCTGCCACAGCCCTGCCCCACAGCTCTCACTGCTCCCAGCCCTGTGCTCACAGCCGCACAACGGGGAGAGCAGCGACAGCGAGGACACGGAGCCCAGCCAGCCCACAGCGCAGCGCTCCGGGCACGGCTCAGCCGGCAGCACCGTTCCCCCAGCACATCGCCCCACACTCAGACGCACTCCGGAGGAGCACGAGGTCCCGGTGAGCCCCTCCGGGTGCCACGCGGCGCTGGGACGCAACGCAGCACCCAGCGAAGGGGAGGGGACGCGACCGCCGCCGCTGTGCTCACCTTGGGCCGCCGGGCGGTGGTCTGCGGGGACACGGGAGCAGAAGGCAGAGGAGGAGAGACATTCAGACAGGGAAAGACAGGAGCAGAGGTACAGCGGCACAGCGGCAGACGCAGCAGAGAACGGGGAAAGGAAACAAAAGAGATGGCTGCCATTAGTGCCCGCCGCAGCCGCGCACGGCGCCGGTCCCGCGCTGCCAGGGATGCGCCGGGCAGAGCCCTGTGAGCACGGCCCAGCGGAGCACGTCGCCTGCAGCCCCCCGAGCCGCCCGCAGCCCCGCACGGCACGGTCAATCCTCTCCCCTGATGGCGCTGCTGGAGCTGCAGGTGGCGCTGCGCAGGGCTCTGCTGCTGGAAGGCGCATCTCACTCGCCTCCTTTCCTAGCGATGTCCAAAAAGTGCGAGGTTGACTTTGTTATTATCCAGATTGGTTTGTTCCTCTCTCTCCTCCCCACCCCTTTGATGCTGAAGGAGCCGGAGCATCGCTGCCCGGCTGCCCCGAGGTGCTGCAGCCCCGCGCCCTCGCAGCGATGGCACCTCCTGCAGCCTCTTCCCAAACGCCTCCGTGCTTCCCTCTCATTTCCAGACACCAACCCACCCGCACAGGACCCTACGCAGAGCCCATCGCGTCCCGTGGGACCTCACGCAGCCCCGGGAGATCCCTGCAGCCACCTCTGGGCCACCTCTGGCCAGCAGAAGGATGGCCCCACTGCGGGGACGTGCAGCCCTGCAGCACCGACCTGACCCCACAGCAGCAGAACTGCTCACAACACGAGCTGCTCAGTGCCTTTTGCTGAGCCTAAACCTCACTCCTCTCGCTCAGACCATTCCCTGAAAGGCTGCACGAAGCAGAACAGAGGAACACGCACATCTTCCTGAACATCTTCTGCTCTGCAAAGCCAGCTGGGAAAACGCAAGGAGAACAGAAGAGCTGAACACCTCCATCACACAGCGCTGCTTCGGGAGCTGCAGCACGAGCTCTGCTGGAGCACTTTGGCTTCTTCTGGAAGTCCTGTTCCGTACGGCCCTGTCACCTACAGCCCTGCTGCACAGAGGGTCGATCAAATCCCCCTTGGGGTCTCAGCGGTGCAGACTTCAGCCCCATCCCCGCACACAGCCCAGCTCAGCGATGGGCTCCGGCTGTCCCTGCTCACCGCAGGGGTCAGGCGGCCTCTGAAAGCGCCCTCCAGCTGGAAGCCCTCTGCTTCTGTAGCTCCCGTGGTGCGAACAAAACGCTGCCCCCCAGGGACGCATCTCGGTGACGCTCTTCGGAAGGCGGCCGCGTGGAACGGCAGAGTCCTGCTTTTATGCCTCCTCTCCCAGCACGGCCTGCCGTGACGTGGAAGGAGGCCGCGGTTCCGAGGCCACCGTGAGGAGCCCGTCTGGCAGCACCGGGTGACTCCGCGGGGAGGGAAAGCAGCACTTCGGGTCTGCGCTCCCCGCCGCACTCCGAGCGCCTCGCCGAGCGGTGGCTGCGCTGCTGTGCCGGCTCCTCCCTCCCAGCCATCACGGCCGGCTCCGCCGCTCTCCTCGCCGTTCCCGTGCAAGGAAGCGCACCCAGAGACGCACAGAGGCACCCAGAGGCAGGGCACGAAGGGTCGCTCTGCTCGGCAGCGGGGTGCAGCCGCTGCAGCTTCTGCACGGCTCCAGGGCTGGCGCAGCCCAGCGCCAACACCGCGGCCCCCCGGATCCCACCGTGCTGCGCACCGGCCCGCGGCAGCCGTCGCCGCCCGGTCGGTCAGCACGCAGCGTGCAGGAGGGGCCGTGCTGACAAGCTGTGTCGGGCCGGGCTGCCACAGCTGTGGTGCTGCCCAGAGCCGCTCCATGGGTCACAGCTGGGATCTCCTGCGGCTCTCGGGCAGCACGCAGCCCCGAGCATCACCCAGCACGGGGACGACCTGCCCCGTCACCCCACGCACCCCCAGCCCTGCAGCCCTCCCAGGTCACGCTGGATGCACCCTGCACAACCACCACGGAGTTCCCAACGGCTGGAACGCCCCATGCACGAGCAGGGCCGCGTGCAGAGGAAGGGAAAGCAGCAAGAGGAAAACCGGGACCGAGCCAGGAGCAGCGCGGGGCTGAGCTGAGAGCTGCCGAGCGTCCTGCACCCACTGGGCGCTGCGGTGCCGTATGGCCCGTGGAGCTCTGCTCTGGATGTGGTCTGGGGTGGAGGGCAGAGCAGGCAGAGCAGGGCAGAGCTCTTCACTCTATTTGCTGAGTTCAAGGTACCACATCCAGAGATGGAGATCAGCCGTGATGCCGTGCGTTAAAGCTGCAAAGTCTCCTTGCTGATGCAGCGGAGGCCTTGGGTTATTTCTATTTCCACTTCTTCATATCAGGCAAAAAAAAAAAAAAAAAAATCCTCCCAATTTCTCCTGAACGCCAGCGGTGACATCCTGGCCATGCTAAAAATAAGTATGCAGGGCAGCAGAGCAGCACAGAGCAGCACAGAGCAGCACAGAGCAGCAACGCACCGGGCACAGCCGCCGTCCCCCCGCCCCGCAGCAGCACGCAGCTCCCGCAGCACAGCACAGCACGGCACGGCTCAGCACAGCACGGCACGGCACGGCTCGCCTCGGCCGGCCCCCGTGAGCCCCGAGCAGCGCAGCGCTGCGGCCCCGCTCCCCCCCGCCATCTCCATCCCCGCGGCCGCGAGCCCCGCATGCGGGTTAGGGCGCGGCTGTACCTTCCGTGCGGCCGGTGCCTGCCTCATGGCGGCGGGAGAGAATGGACACGGAGCCGTTAGCGCCCGCCGCCTGCAAATGGCCGCGCTCCGCGCTCGCCGCCCGCAGCCGCCGGAGCCCCGCGCCCGCCGCCCCGCGCCCCGCCGC
>NW_024968591.1:0-22047 GCF_019238085.1 Lagopus leucura
TGAAATATTAGAGAAAGATATGGGTATTTTTGTTGTTACTTGAACTTCAGGTATGAAGTAACCAAAAAGGTTAACAGCTCTATCCAGAGTGCTTTATAAGCAGCAGGAATCCACTTGCCAGTGCCAACATTTGCACATTGTGTTCTAGACTGATTATTTCATCCAAATGTTGCCATTTCTGTTTATTTATCTTTATGTCTGGAATGCCGAAGGAGCTCTTTTAAATATTTATCCAGTTGTTCAAGATGGTGAGTGGAGTATCCATAACACCTAATGTCTAAGACTCAGTTGTTGTATGACACAAATAAGGCATGGTATTTGTTTGAATCTTTTCCCTCTTAGGGGGACCGAAAATAGAAGCTGAGTTTGTAAAGAGCTTGAAATTAAATTACTCTGTGAGCTGTCCTCACTACGCACATGCATGCCCTCACCCTGCTAAAATGTGAGCCGCATGCTGGGACTATGTGTTTTCTGACACTATAATAATTAGTGCTGAGATGGGAGTTGGGAAACTTGACAAGTTAGCAAACCTTCTTTATTTTCTCCTGATCAAAGCTGTCAAGAGCAGAGTTTCAAAGGGTCTTTCTAATTGTTCCCGTGGTATATGCAGGCACATCTGTTTTTGGTGTTCACAACACTGCATCAGCATTCACCCTTTTGAAATTCTGGCTGCTAAAATCAGTGGAAAACTTGTGGAGTCAAGAAAACAGAGGACAAGAAAACAAATACGTGCTTTCTTCGCAATTATATTACAGTGTCTAAAAGGTCTGCTTGAACTGTGTTGTAAAATACGACTGGCAAGTGGTGGGTCTTCTGACAACAGGACACAGCCCAGACATGGCTCTGTAGGAGATGGCTCCAGCTCCTGCCCAGCTGTATGAGCCCTCGGTGTAATAGGCATTTCTTGAGAATGGCCCACTCCTTCCTGAGAGATCTGTCTGGTGGCAACAAGGCAGTGGTACATGTAAGGTTGGCGGGGCTGTGAAGATAGAGCTGCAGAGAGAGGTCAGAGTTGTGATTCCTCTCTGGGGCATAGGGCTCATGTCTTCCTGAACTAGGAACTATGCACTAGTCTGTTTGTGGTGGCACAGTTTGAAATGCACAAAAAAGCTTCTGTCTTGAAACGTGTTCCTAATGCTTCTTTGAACCGTTCAGCGTCTTCAACTCCCTTTGACTTTTAGAAGTAGATGTTTTGTGTTTGTGCACTTCAGGAGAATAAACCACCTTTCACATAGTCTGCACAGTTTTCGTATGCTTGTCCATACCTGTTTTAGCACATGGGTCAAGTACCATAAGTGCATACTTTGGTGCCTATGTGCACACTCAGTTGCAACCATTATAAACAATCCTACACAATTGTCTGCCAGACCATATCTGAGCCATAAAACTCACTACATGGGAAATCTGGGAGCACTGGCATGACAAACAGCATCTGTATTTAAAATGAATCAGACAGACGTTGGGAAATTGGAGCAACATCATGGGGACATCAGCAGAGCACCCACAGGAATGTTCTTTATTGCCTCTACCTGAGGAGCAGCTCATGCTTTTTAGTAATGCTGTTGCACCCCATATGCCTCCAGCATTCACTCCAAAATATAACTGCTACTGCTTCTATTTTTGTTTTTCTCCTGGAAAATAACAGAATTTACAGGAAATGACAGGTTGGTGGTTCTGCAAGGAGACAGACTGCTTGACTGAACAGCCCTGTCCATCTTCAGTTTCCACAATTCCGTGAAAGTCAAATTGCAGTCACTATGAAAAAGTTGCAGAGAAAGGGAAGGACAGTTATTTTTGCAGCTCTGTCATGCTTAATGTGCACATTGCAGCTCAGCTGCTGCTGCAGTCCAGCTGGCAGAACCACTGACTGGGATATTGACTGTGACAACTCCAAGCCCAGCATGGCCAAATGCTTTACCTCTACAATTGGTTGCTCAGCTAAGTCTGTGCTCAGCTGCTCTTGCAAACACAGGCAGGCCTTTTGCTGAATGAACGTTGCTTTCTTTTGTAGAAAACAAAGAATCTACAGGATTCCTGAGGAACAAAGCCCAGGAACTGTTGTTGCCAATATAACAGCTAAAGATCCTGATGATGAAGACTCTCCTAGCAGACTTTTCTACAGCATCCAGTCTTCTGACACATATTTCTCCATAAATCCATGTAAGACAAACAAAAACATACCTTCTGACTCTCTCGAAAAAGAGAGTGACCACACAGAAGATGTTTTTGCCTGATTGTTTCTGACTTTAGTGTCTCTCCCTATAAAAAAGAAATTCTCAGCATGTTTTTAGGGCCAAGTTCCTCCATCAGCTGAATAAAATTAAGTAAAATATATTAAAGAAAGTAGACCAAAGGTGATTTATTGACAAATGTTTTTTTATGGCTGGAGATTGATGATTCCTTGAGTGGAAGTTGAATCAGCTGCCTTTTTCTCTAACAGTTGTAGTGACTTTTCTGGGGCTCTTGCAATGGCTGCAAGTACTTGGACCACAGCTTGCTCTCTCCTACATGAAATCTGCTCTAGCACTGTGATGCACAAAATCTGCTGCTCAGCTTCATGGCTTTATTCATGCCCCTATTCAGGTGAGGCCATTCTAACGAGTCATCTCCTGTGTGCTGGTCCCAAGTCCCCATGCTCTCTGGGATGCACCCATGTCTGTCCTGAGGATTTTGCTCCTAGAGCTGTAATTCAGCTCTGTCCCTCACCTGCTATTGTTTTAAAGATGTTTATCACAGTGGTAGAATATGCCACCCAGCTGTGGGATATCAAGATTATCCTCACATGCTTTAGATTCCCTGTGCCCTTTGGCTGTGCATTGCTACTATCCCTCTCAATTACACTCCAAAAGGTAGAGGATATACAAACTGTTCCTTTATCTCCTCAGGACTCTGGCAACAGTATTGTGTTCTGCCAGAACAATCTTCTCTTTTTTGGATAGAGGCTAACAGAATTGAAGAAGTAATTAATTGAACGGCTGATCAGAGCACTTGACACAAGCCGAGAGCAGATCTTTTGATATATGAGTAGATTTAGATGTGGTGAAGTGTGCTTGAAATACAACAGCAGAAAGTTAAGCCATCTCACTAGTTAGAGAACAAGGACAGCATGGCCTGCTCATTGTGCTTGCTGCTTGATGAGTGCACTCAGCTCTGACTTGCACCATTTCCTTGAGAGTGTAATGAAATCTAAGTGCTTTTCAAGCCCTCTGCTGAGGTTGCCACTGGTGTATTTTTGAGCAGTGGGTATTTATCTATGAAAGGCTTACGCAGAGCTATCAAAGCCATTTTGTATCATTTTAAAAAGTAGTTAAACCAGTCATAATTTCTGGAGAACAAAAGACTTCAGCTTGCTACCTGTATGCTGAGCTACCCCGTCCTCCCACAAGTATGCCACGAGTGTTTACTGCCTCCCCTGTGGGTGAGCATCTAACTGCTGGCTGCTTTTCCCCAGCAACTGGAGTGCTGCAGGTGTCCGGGAGAATCGACCGTGATGTCCTTCCCCTGCAGCTCCATCCCAATGTCTCCATGATAATCCGGGTGGAGGACAGCCCTCGTGTGGGGCACTCCAGTGAAATGGAGATCACAGTCATCATTGGAGATATCAATGACAACCCACCAGAATGCAATCCCTCCACCTTCAGGTACTGATGCTCTGATTGCCTTAGTACTGCCTTGTTGCCACAGCCCAGTGCCCAGTGTAGGGCACATCGCTTAGGGTCCTCAGATCTCAGAGCCTCTTGTCATATATGTCTGTGCAAAGTAAACTAGTCATGGACTTTGCCATGGCTCTGAACTCTCTGAGACCTTTGTGAGCTTTTCAAGAACAATGGAGATGTGGCACTGAGGGGTGTAGTTAGTGAACGTGGTGGGGATGGGTTGGTGGCTGGACTAGATGATTTTAAAGTTGTTTTCCAACATTAAAGAATCAATGATTCTATGATGATCAGCTGGCTTATGTTTGTAGATGAGGATATGACATTATATCAATTTCGCAGAAAGACTGAGGTCAAAATTGTCCATCTGAAGTGCTGGATGTCCCATGCTGTAGGGGGCACAGCACTTTATAGGGTAGTTCCCAGAGTACTGGACTGTCTAGTCCAAAGATGGACTGTTCTGCAAATAAAGATCCAGCATCTCATGCCAAGGCCTCTGCAGTGAGATATTCCTGGTTAGTAGGTGTCTGTTTAAATTGTTTGCTCACTAGCTAAGATAAATGTCTTGCGTTTATATCATGTAGTTTTATGGACTAGCAGGAAAAGAATCCAATTCTTCAGAGCACTGCTTGGTTACAGTGTCCATGATGACAGCACAACAGTCTCTGTGGTCCATTGAGCTCAAACTTTCATCTGAATGAGGCAAAAGTCTTCAGGGGAGAAATGAGAGACTGTATATAGGGATTGTACAAGGGAACATCAGGGCATAATGGCATTTCAGTTAGTTCTTTATTCTTTTATGTCTTACTTTCTTGATTAAGATAAAATCGGCACCCTCCATTACCAGTTCCATCACATGCGTCACTGAGACCATCACTGTCAACAGCAGGGCCAGAAACACTAGCTTTACAAGGCAGCAGAATGATCCAGGTATTAGTTAAGGAGAAAAGAATGAACTTCTCATCAGGAAAACATTATAATGTAATGAAAAAATGAGTGTTGTAAAGATGTTTTAAAATACAAATTAGGAACTGAAATAATCTTGAGCATTAAAATCTCATGGTGCCTTCTGTAGTTCAGTGGATTTTCAAGGTCTTGGTTTTGGGTCTGTGTGCTGCTCATTACATGGGGCTGTTATCCACCACAGCATATGGTTCAGATTCTAGATTGCTTCATCAGCTGTTGTCTATTTAGATCTAGGATTTCATTTAGAAAATAAATGGAAGTACGTCGATGTTTTGGCATGGACTATATGAAGAATTCAAGAGGAGAAATATAAGGAGCTCTGATGGGAAACATGTTTCTTTTAAACAGGAAAGAAATAAATGAAAATACTACTGCTGGGATAGTTCTTCTTGATCTCAGAAACAGCTGTAGAGATATTGATGTTGATCCACCAAACAATCTATTTAGTTTCACTGGATTATCTGGTTTTGGAAGCAACAACTTTGCTCTGGAGTCTGCGGAGTCCGGAAGACTTGTGGTCAGTCATTTGTAGCTTTATGTCAAGTGGACTCGCTGTAGAAAGCATCTTATGAGTTTTCACATAGGACGTTTCTTACTTTGGAGTTTTTGCCTGTACAAGAAAAAGGAATTACTGTAATTCATGTTGAAATAGAGTGAGTTGGTGAGAATGATTTGATTAGATGTAAGCTACAGACCCTTTAATAGGACGGTTCCTATGGATCCTACTGAGTTTGGAAGACAGAGGGCTGTTTTAAATCAAAGTGCTAGATAGGACTGAAAAAAAAGTTTTTTAGGGCATGTGAAGCACCAACTTTGAAATGGTTAAGCAAAGCAATCTGATACCATCTCATACCTATTTATTCACGATAGATCATGGAAGATCTTTCTCTCCAGTGTGAAGGACTGCAATATGGTAAATGTGGTAAATATTCACAAAAGTGTGGTGGGATTTGTACTTTGTGTGATTTGACGTGTCAAAATATGACTTCCTTATGCTAATAGCTACTGTAAAATTTGCATTTGCCAGAATCCCCACCAGCTGCTGGACATGTGCAGTGACGGTTGCTTTGCTGCTTTAAAAAGAACCACAGACAAATACAGAAAAAAGAAACCCCACGAACTGTAGAGAGAGCACAGGCATTCTGCCTAAAAGACAAATATGTGATAGGTGCAGTAAAATGATTTTGTATGACTAACGCTGGTTTTTTCTTAGAAGCATGTATGTGAATGACCACCATCCTTAGCTGCTTCATCTGCCAGCACACAAGACATTTTCAGTGCTGCACAGGATACGACTGTTGTCATCTCTTTGATCACTGTGCTTGTGTAATGTAATAGGCTATCTGAAGCGTCCCATCTCTCCAGGAGTTTTCCTATAGACAAAAAGCAGTGGATGCCTGTGCTTTAATCTCACTGCCCCAGAATTTATAAGGCTCTTGCAGAGAGAGAGTTCAGGAGATTAGGATTTAAAGCTCTATGTGAGCCACTGTTTAGTAGCTATTTAGTTCCTGGATAAACAGTTGTGGCTGAACCTGATACCTTTAATATAGGTCTGCACACCTGAGCTCAAGGAGTAACTATTGCTATTTAGCAATCACAGGCCCGTGTTGAGCCAACAAAGGGCATGGTAAATAGCCAGCTCATTACCTGCACTTGGAATTAAGCAGGTAAAAGGCAAAGACCCTGTGCTCAAATGATACAAGTTCCTGCACTAAAGGGGAAGACAGGCAGAAGGAAAGTGTTTTGAATTGCCAAGAGACCCCAAACCGTGAACATGAAGGATAAGCCTGAAATTCAATCCTGTAACTGATTTATAGCCTGTATTACTCCTACGGGACTATTCTGGGTATTCAAGAGGGAGACCACATCTACAGCATGCCGAGAAAACTGATCGCCATCATGAGTGTTGTGACTTCATGTAAGAGAGTATAAATACAATTGTGTTTCTTTTTAATTTAGATGACTGAAAGTATTGATTTAGAAAATCCATCTAATCCAGGAGTTGAAGTTTATTCTTTGACTGTCAGGGTGCAAGATATCGCCTCTCCTAACTACTCAAGCAAGTATCCTCTTTACACATTCTTAAAAATATTTTTCTGTGCTGCAACAGCATGGAGAGAGGAGTACCATATGTATTTTGAATATATGCATGAGAAAATTTCACAGCCATACTTAACTATGATTTCATCTTGTGTTATATTTCCAGATACCATTTACATTTATATCAGGATAAAGCCAGTGAATGAATTTTTTCCAGTCTTCAGTAGTCCATCATATGAATTTTATGTTCCAGAAATTACCAAAGGTACAGTAAGTAGCACTTACATGATAGGAGCAGCATTGTCATGCTGACAAATACACTTTTCTCCAAACATGTTTTCATTTATTTGAATGAGGAGAGGAGAATTGCTCAAAGCTCCTGTTCAGCTGGGGTCCTGTACAATTGCCTAGCACCCCTAAATAGACAAAACTGGCAAGAACTCCAGTTGTACAGATAGAAATCGAGACAGACAAATTCAGGAATTATAGAAAAAATCTGGGACAGAGCCGAGAACTGAACTCAGATTTCTTGTTTGAGATTGTCTTTCTGCTCTTGCTAAATTAGCATTTTGAAAGGACTGCGGTAGTGCAAAGAAACCATTGTACACTGTACATGTAGACCATGGTACAGATGAGAGAGGACTCCCGTGGCCCAGGCATGGTGTTCATTCACCCCACCATCCCTTTAGACCTAGCTCACTGAGGAGGCACAGTGGGATAGGGGTGCTTGGATGGGAAGTGTGTGCTCCAACAGGCAGTGTAGCTCCTCAGGCTGGAGCCAAGCTTTTCCCCATTTCTGTCACAGCCCAGGGACAATTGCTGCAAATGTGGCCTTAAACCCTAATCCAGAAGCAGGATTTGCATTTGTCTGTGCTGAGCTCCATAACTGCTGTTTCAAACTGTCCAGAGAGAAGAGCAACAATTTTTTCTCAAGTTATTCCTCCAACTCAAGCCAGTGCTTGGACACTGGAAATAATTAGTGCGTGTTGGTGCCAGGCTATGGGGTAGCCCTTGCCACCAGAGAATTTCTGCTGTTGTTCTCTACAGATTCCTTGCATTGTGGTATTCATTGTTAGCAGACACATACGTGGGGAGCCAGACCCAATATGGTAAACCAGTGTTTCTCATGCCTTTGTTTTACTTCTTTGGGGTGAAAAATTCTAGAGCAGATATGTAGTTACACTTTTATCAAGCTTTGGCAGGAAAGAGTATTCTGTAATTCCTTCTCCTTTAAGTTTAAAATGTCAATGAAATATGGATTATCTTCTTCTTAGTTGGATCCAGTATTGGAAAAGTGACTGCCAGCGATGCAGACTGGCCGCCCAGTGTCATCACTTATTCCATTATAGCTGG
Organism: Lagopus leucura; assembly: GCF_019238085.1. NCBI lineage: Eukaryota > Metazoa > Chordata > Aves > Galliformes > Phasianidae > Lagopus > Lagopus leucura. The sequence goes on from NW_024968591.1 coordinate 8,013, forward strand.
AGGAGGGACCAAGGATTACACAAATGCATTCTGGATCAGCCCAATTAATGGAGATGTGAAGATTTTAGAAAGATTAGACTATGAAACAACCCAGAAACACTTTTTCACAGTGCAAGCCTCAGACCAAGAGAAGACTGCAACAGCATCTGTGAGTAAACCAACTCTACTTCTCCTCCTTGTCTCTCTTCTTGACAAGAATACTTTGAGCATCCTCTGTCATGACCTTATATTTTATTTTTTCACATCTGGTGGGAGGTGGATGGGTTCTAGGCCTGCTTCCTATTCCAGCCAAGTACTGCCCATGGAGACACTAGGAAGGAGGTACTTAATCTCTTTATTACCTGTTATATTTCAAGGCAATCATTAAGGAAAACTTAGCATCAGGAACTTGTAATCGTGACAGGTTTATCTGTTATATATTAAAATCCAACAAACACAAAAGGACAGAGCTTAGAGAGTAGTAAGCTTTTTCTCTCAACCAGATAACACCAGCTGACATTAAAAAGATCTGGTGTAACAATGGTGCTTCCAGACATGCAGAAGGCCATTACCAGCATTTCTCTTTCAGTCTGGTCGGTCTATAAGGAATCTTCATCCCTTCCATGGATCTTGCCCTGAATTATTACCAAATTGTATTAAGAAGCCTAAGCAATAATTGTGAAGCAATTTGAGACACTGGAAAGAAAGTTTAATGAATACCTGGAAATATTTATCATTTCTACTATAACACACCTCAGGTAATTCAACTAGACAGACAGATCAGATTGAAATCCCTGTGGTTTTGGAATATGATTCAAGTTAAGGAACCAGCTCCCAAAAGAGTACTGGTCACAAAAAGAAGTAAAGGTCTAAGGAACATTTATGTTTTCTGGTTGAATCTAGTTTGGAAGAGAGGTTCATTTCTCTTCAACTGCTGCTGATTTAAAGAGCAAAACTGGCAAAGCCAAATAATTTTTGAAGTTAATAAAATTCTGACCCAATACAGGTGAAGACCTTCAGTTTTTATTATTCTTTCCTTTCAGGTAACTGTCAATGTTTTGGAAGTAAATGATGAAGAACCCATTTGTTCACCAAATTTCTATTCATTTCAAATCCCAGTCAGTTTAGCAGTTGGGACCAATGTCAATGGCTTCAGGATTCAATGTCAAGATCGTGATTCTGATCCCAGGTCTTTCCGTTACTTCATTGGAGGTATTGTGTCACAGTGTGTGAACTGTGAACTGAAAACAGTGCAAAAGTGCTTGAATATTGATGGTTCAATTTGATTTGTAAATAAAAATCTAGCACAGTTTGTATGCTGCTTCTTATGGAGAGCTAATTGTGATCCTCAAGCTTCATGCATCATTATTTTGCTGCTTTTGTAAAGAGATGACTCTATAAGTTTGCTGCCATCTAGAATGATGCCATTGCACATTTGGATTGCCTACCACATTAATTAACCACAATTAACTGCATTACTGACAAGGACTTCAGTAGAATGAGGGATATATCTTAATGGTTAAATTTCACTTGCAATTAAAGTTGAGTAAATCTTGAGAAATGAAGGTGATTTCTGTTACCCTGTGTAGCTTTCACTTAGATAATGGCACGTGGTTCAAAATAATTGAGCAAACCTGCATGCTCTAGTTCCATGCTGCATGTACTAAAACCCTGTTATTAGAAAGAATGATTGAACCTATTAATCAATTGCATCCATTTGAAGAAGAGTATGGATTGGTATTCAGCTTCACAATAAAAGGGAATACACTCTCTTGGGTGAATTTATTTTGCTGTTGCTGATTTTGTAGCTGAGGTTATTGACTTACACTGCTGAAAATTTAATTGTAGTTGCTGGCATGATTTTGGTCTGTGCCAAGAAGTACAGCCTCAGAGAAATCCTGGGCATTGCTGCAGAGCCCAGGACCTTGCTGGGTGCACTGTGTAGGGGCCCTCTAGAGTGCAGGCCTTGAGGTTTGGTTATAGAGACGTGATCTGTGCTGTGCAGTTGGTCTTTGAGCCAGAGAGCTGTTCATGGCATCATTATTTGTTGCACAGTAGATGTGTCCTTCAAAATCACCTCAACTCTGGAGCTCTACAAGGCAAAATAAGCAGAACCAAGGTACTTCTGCTACCTTTCTATGGCTTTGATTTCTTTTGGCTCTGGTCAGTCCAAAGACTGCACAGGTCACCAGCAGATCTCCAGTAACCTGAGCAGAGAATTAAGAGATGAAAGGCCAGACACATCAATCTCCCTTCTCTGCCTCCTGCAGCAACTCACAGAGGGAGTTAAGCCTCGGTGGAAATTAGCCGCTCTGAGTCATAAGCTGTCATCAGAGGGAGCCAATCAATGGCCGTGCGGTGTGCTCTGCGCAGAGAAACAAGTGGTGGGAAGGGAGTGGAGGGGCCTATGAGATGCAGGTGGTGCCCATGTGGCCAAGGGGCCATTGCAGAGCCACCTCAGCAGTGGGACTGAGACATACAAGGGTTCTCACCCTGTCGTCGATCTCACGGCGACTTAGGTTACAGTCTGCCCGGCCTGCAGTGGCCTGACAGCCCTCAGGCCAGCGCCCGACCGAATCGGTCCCACGCTCCGCCTGGTCCATTCTCTCGCTATTCAATACCCCAATATGATGAGCAGCAAAATGGCGTACATCACCCAGACTGGGCTCTGCTGCTTCAGGGTGCACTCCAGGCTACAAGAAAAAATCATTCAGATGAGGTGAGAATCTCCTCTCATATCCTTGATGGCACTGAGGAGTTTTTACAGCCTTGCCTCAGCTGAGTCTTCATAGACAGTCTTACTTCATGATTTTATGACGATTTACTTAAATGATTTTATATGTTATCAAGAAGATCAAGGAGACATATGACTACACGGGCATTAAGTGATCCATCGAAGGCTGTCAATAGAAACCAATCTTTTAATTTGCTCCATGTGTTTATTTTAATGTGGGATTTTTCTTCACTTTTCTTCTTTTTTTGATGATTTGTTTGTTTTTCGTTCATTACTGTGACTTGCAGGCAATGTGAACAATCATTTCACCTTTTCACCAGTGGCTGGCTCCAACACGTCTCAGCTGATTCTTGCATCTCCCTTTGACTATGAGAATGGGCTTGATACAAAATGGATTTACAGACTGCGTGTCTACATAACAGATGACAATTTACTATCTGTCAAGAACAAGGCTACACACCTAGTTAAAACTGGAACAGTGACTTTAAGCATCAGAGTTATCCCAAACCCAACAACTGTCACTACCACGACGGTAAGTTCACTGAAAATTATGACTACCCTGCAGTTCTTTCATGGGCTAATCTGCATAAGACTCAAGAAAAGAAGGTAGATGTAAGCAAAAGGAAAGCAAAAGCCTACCGTGGGTCCAGGTTTAGGAAGCACTGAGCTTTGTGTTCTTGCACTGAAGCCAATGTTCATTGATTTGCCTGGTGTCATGGGGGATTGGCTCCAGTTACACATTTGTAATGTGTTTTGTATTGTAGTCTCTAAAAAGAAAAAGAATTACAAAAAAAAAGACCAGGCACTCTGCCATTATCACATAACTGGAAAGTTAAAGATTTTGACAGCTTTGTTAATAAGGATAGGGTAGGGGTTAACCTTAAAATTACCTCATGCACTACTTTTTTTTAAAGCTGTTTTCTACTCCAACATCCTTTACTTCTGTGTGCTTCTTTAGCGGTGGTATGCATTACTCTGTAATGTGCCTACCAAAGCCAAAATAGGCAAAGACTATAATAACAAGAAATCCTTATCATTTACAAGGGATACTTTTCCACCCAGAGGTCACCTTCAGGTAAAAGTTCAAGCTGCCTGTCAGGAACTGAAGCAGTTGTGTAGATCCTCAGCATGTTCTGAGTCCTCAGCATGTTTCAGACAGGGAGAACCAGGCAGGTGGGCTGGATGTCTCCCGAGCTCCTGGGCCCCATAATGATCCATGGCTGGTATTCTGGCCTTACACCCAGACCAGCATGCCCATGATACAACCTGCTCCTTGTCACATCCATCCCAGGGAAGCTCTGGCTCACTGGTTTTGCTTCTTGGATGATATCCACCAGGCTGGTGCAGGATATGAGCAGCTCTTGCTTTCCTCCTGCCTGCTGCAGAAGTGCAGTTGGAGGGACACAGACCAGTCTGTCCTCATCTTTGTGCTGATTACTGCTTTCATCCCTTGCCATGCCATCTTGCCATCATCCAGTGTCCATCCATTTTGTGCCTGCCTGCAGACATCATTAGTCTTTTCTCCACTGCATGCAGGAATGAGAATATGAGGATACTGAAAGCGTAAAAGAACTATTCATTGTGAAACTGTCCAAATCTGACAGAATCAGAGGGTGCTCCAAGCAGCATGTACAAATCTGGAAGCTTTGCTATGGAAATGCTTAAATTAAAATTTGTAGACTGATTAATTATTATCTACTGCTCTGCTGGGAAGGAATAAATGGTTTCCTCACAGCCTTCTCCTCCCCATTACTTGACATGGAAACAGGTTAAGCTGAATAACAAAACTTCTGTGTTTCTTCTCCCATGCCTTACCACAACTGCAAACAGTCTAGCCCACATGCCACAACATTAAATCTGCCTCCCCAGAGATACCAGCCTTCCACTTACAGACTGTTTTCCAGAAGAGCACTTCCATTACAGCACCTTCTCCCATCACCACTTGTTACCTGCGTTCAGGCAACAGCCAGATGAGTCTGGTGATGGAAGGCTGGTAGCACAGTGGTGGGAAACCCTATCACAAAGTCATTTGGTACTTCTATCCCAGTGAGGCTGCAGTGGTGGTGGTTTGAGATTATTTGTTAGTTTCTTTAAAAATTTGGTGTGCTCAGCCCTGTTGGCTGACAGCAGACACTGACACCTCTTCATTTTAAACACTTCCTTTTAATAGTTACAGATATTACCCAGTTCAGCCGTGTGCCATTTTTTGAAAGGTGTCCTTAGATGGAAAGCAAATAGATATCCCACTAAATTTCATACACAATGTGATTACAAATGTCTTACAGAAGATTTAATAAAAACTTCAGTAGATGATCAGAATGAATAGAACCACACCATGTATTAACCCCGTAGAACAAACAAGCAATTTCTGATCTGTATAGGGATAGTGTCATGGCGGGACCACAGTGAATGAGCTGTTAGCACCAAGAGAGATGCCAGCTCAGAGCTGTGTGCATGGAGGATGTGGCAGATTGCAGGTGCTCAGGAAACGTGATTTTCCCTTCTGGAGCAAGGGAAAGAAGAAGTTTCACTTATTTTTATACAACAACACAACTCCTCAGGGTTCAGCTCTTTTTACAAAGGGGGCTGAATGATCACTGCAGTGAAGATGACCTAATTCCAGTTTCACCTTAGGTAACGAGAAACCATTATCTTGATAATGGCAGTATTCCCTGAACTTCCAAACCCTCCAACAGCATGCTTACATCTTCTCAGGCAATCTGAGGCTTTCCAGCCCCATCATGGCATGCCTATTTTAATATAAGACATTGAAACACAATCTGGAAGCAGCGAGGTGGGTGGGCTCTGTTTCAGTGCCTGCGGTTACCCCTTGAGCTTATGGCCCATCTCGGTCTTCACAGAGAGGTACGTGGGATGAATCACCATCTCCAACAGATGCTATCTGCCTCTGCAGATCATGAGCAGAGCCCTGGGGCACCTTGGGCCAGGTGTCTGGGTGCAGAAGTTCAGCCAGAGGAACAGTGCTGTACAGGAATGCAGCACTGAGAAACATTTCCTATCTTGTTTTAATAGCCTGGCTTTACAGTGGTGACGAAGAAGGAGAACCTCTACTTGGACTCAGCATGGTATGTGCCATTTGTCACCACACTGGGCAGCCTGCTGCTCCTGGGACTGCTGGGCCATCTCCTGGCCAGGTGGCTCTGTGCCCGCTGCCTGTCTGCACCCCAAGCTGACAGCACACCTCTGTGAGTGAGAATCCTGGTTGAATGTTTTGTAGCCATATGCCCTCTGCTGCAGTAAGTGCAATTGCTGGCTGCAATATAAGACAATAAGATGACAGGATAAGAGGGAATGGCCTCAAGTTGTACACAGAGAGGTTCAGGTTAGAGATAAGGGAACATTCTCAGAAAGAGTGGTGAGGCACTGGCACAGGCTACGTAGGGAGGTGGGGGAGTCATCATCCCTGGAGATGTTCAAGAACCATGTGGATGTGACAATGAGGGATGTGGTCAGTGAGCAATATTGGTGGTAGGTGGACAGTTGGACTGGGTGATCTTAGAGGTTTTTTCCAAATGTGATCATAGAATGATAGAATCATGGAATCACAAGGTTGGAAACGACCTATAAGACCATCTAGTCCAACCTCATCACCATTGCCACCACAAGCACTAAACCATATCACACAGCATGTCATCCAGATGCCTCTTGAACACTGCCAGGGACGGCGACTCCACCACCTCCCTGGGCAGCCATTCCAGTGCCTGACCACTCTCTGAGAGAAAAAGTTCTTCCTTATGTCTAATCTAAACCTCCTCTGATACAACTTGCGGCCATTACCCCTTTTCCTGCTCGTTGCCTGGGAGAAGAGGCCAAACCCCTCCTCACCACAACCTTCCTTCAGGAGGTTGTAGAGTGCAATGAGGTCTCCCCTGAGCCTCCTCTTCTCCAGACTGAACAATCCCAGCTCCCTCAGCCGCTCCTCATAAGACTTGTGCTCCAGACCCCTCTCCAGTTTCGTTGCCCTTCTCTGCACACGCTCCAGGACCTCAACATCTTTCCTGTAGTGAGGAGCCCAAAACTGAACACAGTACTCAAGGTGCGGTCTCACCGGTGCTGAGTAGAGGGGGATGATCACCTCCCTGCTCCTGCTGGCCACACTATTTCTAATGCAGGCCAGGATGCCGTTGGCCCTCTTGGCCACCTGGGCACACTGTCGGCTCATGTTCAGCCGAGCATCAACCAACACCCCCAGGTCCTTCTCTTCTTCACACTCATCCAGCCACTCATCCCCAAGCCTGTAACGCTACACGGGGTTGTTGTGCCCAAAGTGCAGGACCCGACACTTGGCCTTGTTGAACCTCATCCCATTCACCTCAGCCCAGTGATCCAGCCTGTCTAAATCCCTCTGAAGGGCCACCCTACCCTCAGGCAGATCGACACCACCTCCCAGCTTGGTGTCATCTGCAAACTTACTGAGGGTGCACTCAGTGCCCTCATCTAGGTCATCAATAAAGATATTAAAGCAGATGGGCCCCAGTACCGACCCCTGGGGGACACCACTTGAAATGGGTCGCCAGCTGGACTTCACTCCATTCACCACGACCCGCTGGGCACGGCCCTCTAGCCAGTTCCTTACCCAAAGAAGTGTATACCTGTCCAGGCCACGGGCAGCCAGTTTCCCCAGAAGAAGCCTGTGAGGAACCGTGTCAAAGGCTTTGCTGAAGTCTAGGAAGACTACATCAACAGCCCTTCCCTCATCTACCAGACTGGTCACCCAGTCATAGAAGGAGATGAGGTTGGTCAGGCATGACCTGCCTTTCACGAACTGGTGCTGGCTGGGCCTGATCCCCTGGACACCGTGCACATGGCGTGCAATCTCATCCAAGATGATTTACTCCATAACCTGCCCTGGTACCGAGGTCAGGCTGACAGGCCTATAGTTCCCCAGATCCTCCTTACGGCCCTTCTTGAAGATGGGAGTCACATCAGCAAGCCTCCAGTCCTCTGGGACCTCACCAGTTAACCAGGAGCGCTGATAGATGGCCGAGAGCGGCTCAGCAATCACCCCCGCCAGCTCCCTCAGCACCCGAGGGTGCAGCCCATCCGGTCCCATGGACTTGTGACAGTCCAGACGGAGGAGGAGCTCTCTGACTGCCTCCATTGGAATTGATGGGGGCATATTCTGAGCAGCGTCCCGGACTTCCAGATCGGGGCATAAAAAGCCCAGAGGATAACTGATCTGGCTGTTGAAGGCAGATGTAAAGAAGGCATTGAGGACCTCAGCCCTCTCCTTGTCCTCAGTGACCACATTCCCTGCTGCATCAAGTATAGAATGAGAATTATCTTTCGTTCTTCTTTTGCCGTTGATATAAAAGAATTTTTTATTGTCTTTTTACTGCAGAGGGGTAACCTGAGTTCAAGTTGGGCTTTTGCCTTCCTAACTTCTTCCCTGCATACCTTAGCTACTTCTTTGTAATTTCCCCAAGAAGCCTGTCCCTTCTTCCAGAGGACGTAGACTCTCCTTTTCTCCCTGAGTCTCAACAGTAATTTCCGGCTCATCCACACCGGTTGTCTTCCCGTACGGCTCGCCTTAGGGCACTCAGGGATAGTCTGTTCTTGTGCCTTTAAGATTTCCATCTTGGGGAACGTCCAGGCTTCTTGGGCTCCTTTACCCTTGAGAAGCAACTCCCAAGGGACCCGCACTACAAGCTCCCTGAACAGGTCAAAGTCCGCCCTCTGGAAGTTCGAGAAGATAGGTTTGCTGGTCACTCTTTTGACATCCCCAAGAATGGAGAATTCTACAATTCTGTGGTCACTCTGCCCAAGACGGTCCCCAACCTTCACTTCTCCCACCAGTCTTTCTCTGTTAGCGAAGACCAGGTCCAGCAGGGCACTGCCCCTAGTAGGCTCTCCTACCAGCTGCATAAAGAAGCAATCTTCCACACAGTCTAGAAACCTCTTGGACTGCTTCCTCTGTGCTATATTATATTTCCAACATATATCAGGGAAGTTGAAGTCTCCCATCTGAACAAGTGCGGGCGATCGCGTGACTTCCGCGAGCTGCTCATAGAATGCCTCATCCAACTCTTCGTCCTGATTACGCGGTCTATAACAGACCCCCACCAAGATGCCGCCCCTACAGGCCTTCCCCCTGATCCTTGCCCATAGACACTCCACTCTATCATTCCCAACCCCAAGCTCTTCTACCTTGAAACAGTCTTTAATATAAAGGGCCACACCACCACCCTTCTTTCCTCGTCTATCCCTTCTGAAGAGCTTGTAGCCATCTATCTCAGCACTCCAGTCATGGGAGTGGTCCCACCATGTTTCAGAAATAGCAACAAGGTCATAATTAGCCTGACTCACAATCATTTCCAACTCCTCCTGCTTGTTGCTCATGCTGCGTGCATTGGTATAGACACATTTCAGACGAGTCATCTGCCTCACCCCCTACTCAAGCATCATTCCCCTAGGCTCGTCTCTTGAGAAGCTTGTTTTGATGATTCTATGACTTTATGATTCTAATGTTTGGTTTTAAGAAATCAACCAGAAATGTCCATGGATTGTTTTTCATGGATTTGCTAATAGTGCAGCAAATGCATTAGCGGAAGGTCATAGTGGATTTAGCATTATGACCTCTAATGACAGCTAAGCTCATAAGGCACAACTGGAGTCTGTACCTGTCTGTGCTGAGCAAAAATACAGCCATAGTTTATGCCCATCACAAGGGTGGTACCACATGTGCTCCTCCCGCTCAGCCATGTTACTCGGAGGCTGTTTCAAACACTGGCGCTAATGCCAAATTCTCTGTTCTGGAACAGCTTTTGCAGACTTCTTGCAGCACTCCCCTGGCCTGTTGCAAGGCTCTGACCCATGGAGCTTCACAGTACCTCCGGGTGCTCTCTCTTGGCAAAAGCCACTGGGAACAGTTCTGGTTCTGAGTGGCAGGAGATGGCTGCTGGGAGCCAAGGTGCCTGCAAACTGGCATTGTCACAAACACAGAGATAAGAGCTCTTTCATGGGATTTGGAAAGGATTTATGTAAGCGTTCTCAGGACTCGAGGTACATTTGGAAATGATAGAAAATGTAGAGGTAATATATGATGGTGATTATAATTCAACTGATGTGTGCAAGGAGTTTAGCAACTTGTGATAAAAATGACAAATGAATCCAGGAGCATATAGCCTGGCCATTGTTATTATTTATTAATGGAGCTAGTGATTCATTGGGAGGCAGGCTTTCCCATTAAAAAGCAATTTTTATATTTTCAAATACGTTTACAGTCTTTCATATATTTAAAAAGTATTATCTGAGCACAGCAGATAAAAAAAAAATGACCTTCCTCAAAGGATGGAACAAGATGAGAATTTCTGAACATGCATTTTTTCCAGATTATATAAATCCATAATGCTATAATCAATAAGAGTGTATCTTTTCATTATCATTCCCTCTTGGAGAGGTGTCAGAGCAACACTCAGGGTTGTTTTCCTGTTTGGGAACAGTGTTAAATGGAGCAGGCATTCAGTAAAAACAAAAACATAAACAAAACCAACCAAGCATATCTCAGAAGTCAAGGAAACACAACCTTCTTGCCAAGTGGAGGAGAATGAATCATGATACTTTTATACAGGGAAATTAAGACATTTGTTAACAATATCTCTCACTCTTCTTCATTGCAGGATAAATGCTCCAGGTGTGTACTTCTTTAATACCTCTCAACAGCACCAAGTTTACTATTCTGTGTAAAATTTGTAAACCCATTTCTAGACAAATACATTTGCTCCAGTACAGAAGTACTCAGATCAAACACCCTGGCTGATGATGGGATGCCAGCCTAAGTGACATCATTGTCCTTGCGATATTCATGCCTATTAATTATTAGGCAAAAACCAAATTCAGAGTAGTCTAGTTGTCTGGCATAGATGGTAAAGAATGACTGTATTTTTTATATGTTAATTCTTAAAAAAATGTTTCCATCCTTCATCAGCAACTGCCTTCCCTGTTCTCCAACACCTTTCATTTCACCCTGGCACCATTACATATACCTGAAGATTTATTGTCAAGTGTTGGTGCCTTTGCAGGGGTCTGTATCACTTAGCCTGGCTACAGATTGCACATACAAAAAGAAGCACTTTTTAAATAGGTGCTTTTAAGCGCATTTTTTTTTATCTTATTAGACCCACTAGCTTTCCCCTAACAAGCGTGGTTTGTATCATCTCATTAAGAATCCACTTTTATAACTCCCTCTACTCAATAGTTTTGCCCAGCTCGAAAAAAAACATGACTAACACAGCCCAACAAAGCTAGCTGTTCTCTTGGTTGCCCAATTAGAGGCATTTCAGCATTGGCCAGATTCCAAAAAAGTGATGCTTCATGTTTTCTGAAAATACTGGTTCCCAAGGGCTGGCAGAAAGGCGTGAAGGCTGGACAGAATAGATTTCCTATCAATGCAATGCCTCAGCACTGCACACCCAGATGCAAAAGGCCATGTTGCCAGCAAGCAGTTCTCCAAAGGATGGACATTAAACAAAATGGTGAGACAAAATCACAGCAACTAGTTGGGTACCATCCACAATGCCGTGCTGCTGAGACACCACTACATTTGTTTGCACATGGGATGAATTAATAGCATGGTGAATTCACATATAACCAAACTGTTCTTCAGTCCCAATTTGACTTGACTGGATCTGCAGCACTTCCCTGGTTTGTCTCCAAATGTTTGAATGCACAAGCTTTGCAGGTACAAACACTCACAGAAAAAAAAGCCCCACCAAACACAATAATCTGCATTTGTGGTTCAAATATCCCCCAGAGGATGATTTGCTTGCTGGTAGACAGCTAGTCCAAGCTCCTACAACACCTGAGCCCTCAAAATATGCCTTGAAGGGGCAGTATGTGGTGCACAGACCCATGATGGCTGGGCCAGGTGGAGTGAACTCACCCCAAAGAAATCCCCAGTTGTGGTGGTGTGGAGTGGCATAGAAGAAAGGAATTATTCATGGAACAAAGACATGAATAAGCTTTAATAATAAACATATTTGAATTTCTGTATCTATTCATATTATTTAGGAAGGGAATTTTATTTAAGAAACCATTGTTATTTATTCATTATTGAAGGAATAAGACTTTTCAATGTATGCACTTTGGTTAGTTATTGGCAGTGGCTGAGCCTCACTCCAAAACACTCTGAAGGTGTTCGCTTTCCAAATAGCATTAGGGATCATCCTGTGAAAAGCAGTAAGGTCTTTTTGAGAAGGCTGAGAAGTTAGGAACTAAAAATCTCTGTTTAGTGGGGGGTAAAAATGTAATATCTGGTTACATCTGATTCTTTGCTATGTGCATTTACTTTTCTGTAGAAAAGAAGAAACCTAAGAAAGAAGTGGCTTTGGTGAGTACTGCTATCCTCAGAACAACACAGAACAAAAGTTTTACTCCTAGCCCCATCATGCAATATGGTCATCTTTTTATGGAGGATGACTCTTTTCAAAGAGAACGTTGAGATGGTAAGGGAGGAAAAAGGACTGTCCCTAAATGCAAAACAGGGTAGTGTTGCAGTTGACCTCCTCATCTGGAATCAACCCCACGTGTGGTGGTGCTTACCCACATCATGGTTCCTTTGCTTCCAACTGCCAGATTCTGCAGCCTCTCTGGTACTGTTTTGTGACAAACACAATGCAGTGACTTTCTTTGCTCCCAGATAGCTGTAATGGTATAAAGATTGCAATGTCCTCCCACTATTGCACTCTGCCTTCCCAGGTTCTTTGCAGAGGGTATTCCCAACCTTCCCCTGGGTGGAGGTGACCCTCCTGTGGTTGCACATGTGGAGGTATGGTGCATGTCAGACCTTTATAGTTCTCCTTTGAACATCTAGTAGCAACATCCTTCACCACAAATGGCTTTTGTTGCCAGTTTTGATTAAACTCAGCCTACAGGAATGTGACACACGGGTCATAGAAATCCACCTCCATCCATGTAGGTCAACATTTCCAAGTCACTGCTTTCCTTGCTTACCTAATTCACAGGATTCATTTAACAATTTGTCTCTCTTCACAGGAAATGATAAAACTCAACACTGTCTTTGACGGAGAAGCCAGAGACCCAGGTAATAAAAAGCAATTAACAGTGAATATGAACATTTGGCCAGAAAGAAACTGGATGAATTGATTTAAATACAGTTCGACATTTGCTTCTCATACTTCAAGTTTGCTGTTTCCAAGGAGAGCAGGAGCTCTATCTCACAGAGTGAAAAGCAGGAGAGTGCCCTACTAACAATTCTAATGGAGGAATGAACCCACTTCCAATGGCCATTTTATTCACTGCTCACCCACATGTACGGATCTGGTGCAGGAGGTAGAAGGAGAGGAGGAATCAGCTCCTGTCCCCTGCCCTGGTTGCTGTCACAGTTCCATGGTTGGCCCTGCTAGGCAGGGGGGTTGGAACTACATGATCCTTGGGGTCCCTTCCAACCCGGGTGATTCTGTGATTCTGTGATTTTGAACTCCCCTTGTCTGAGAAACGGCCACAGGTTGATGGAACTGCAGGTGTATGGGTTCTGCATCCCAAACTGCTCCCTGGTTGCATGGGTGAGCTGATTGCTCCTGCACAAACCTCCTCCAGACAGCAACAGGCATTGCTGCCATTTCTCTGAGTCTTGAGCATCGCTGGCTGGGGAGAACAAGGAATAGCGTTTGCTTTTAGATGAACTGTGGCAGCTGAGGACCTCAGCATGGAGAAGGGTGGCTGATGAAATGGGGCACGCTCAGCCAAAATATGCCTTCAACAAACACATCTGAAAATAGGCTCAAAACAATAGGTCTCAAATTATTCAGAAAAAGGCAGGCTTGTTCTGAGCCTTGGATTAATCTGGCCAAATTTCCACCCAAGTGTCTGTACTTGTGTTTCTTATTAGCTGGCTCCAGGCTCTCTGAGGCTGTGAGCTAATAGGAAACACTAGGCACAGGGACTTGGGTGAACAAACGGGGCCCTACTGTGCAATTAAGGCCATCCAGAGAGCTGCTCAAGGCTGGTTTGGCTGGCTTCAAGCCCACCTGCTATTTATACAGAGGAGCAGAAGGGATGAGCTCTGAAGTCCGCTTTGTAACTGGATTTGTTCAACGCTAAACATTGATGTTCTCCAGCCTGCTGCTTGCCAGTGTTGTGACAGGGCAGCTGGTGGCTCCCTTCCTCACAAAGCTGATCACACCACATTTTGGTTATCTCAGCCCCCCTGAGCAATAGCACTTGGGTCATGCCTCACACAAGCACTACAATATAACATGGCTTTGTGGTTCCAGCAGAGAAATGAGGCCTGCTTTCTCCTCTCCTCTCCTCTCCTCTCCTCTCCTCTCCTCTCCTCTCCTC
>NW_024968592.1:0-2061 GCF_019238085.1 Lagopus leucura
CCTCCCAGTGGCTCCCAGTGGCTCCCAGTGGCTCCCAGTGGCCTCCCTGTGGCCTCCCAGTGCCTCCCAGTGCCTCCCAGTCTGTGCTGTGCCCCTGCTCCGTCCCGGCTCCGCACTCACGCTCAAGGAAGGCGTGCAGGGCGCGCACGTAGTGCAGCCACGTGTGGCTCTGGCTGACGTTGAAGGTGACGTCCAGGCCCTCCGTGCGCGGGCGGATCATCATCCCTGTGTGCAAAAAATGGCCCTTGTGCAAAAATGGCCCTTGTGCAAAAATGGCTGCTGTGAAAAAAAAGCCCTCGTGCAAAAAAACCAACCGCCCTCGTGCAAAAACTGTGCTCATGCAAAAAACCCCACTGTTCTCGTGCAAAAAAAGGCCCTCGTGCAAAAAAAAACCCCTAGTGAAAAAACCCCACTGTCCTTGTGCAAAAATGGCCCTCGTGCAAAAACCGCCCTCATGCAAACCCCAGCGCCCTCGTGCAAAAAATCCCACCCTTGTGCAAAAATGGCCCTCGTGCAAAAAAAAAAACCCCACCCTAGTGAAAAAAAAAAACCACTGCCCTCGTGCAAAAAATGGCCCTCGTGCAACACCCTGCTGAAAAGCACCGGTGCCAACAACCCCTCCAGTCCCCCGTGCAAAACTGTGGTGTAAAATTCCTCCTGTGAATCCGACTGCAAAACCCTCGTGTGAAACCAGTGTGAAAAATATCCTTGTGCAAATCTGATTGCAAAGCCATCGTGCAAAACTGCGGTGGGAAACCAGTGTGGAAAAAATCCTCATGCAAAAGCAGTGTGAAAAAAATAATTGTGCAAATCCCATTGCAAAGCCCTCGTGCAAAAATGTGGTGGAAAACCAGTGGGAAAAAATCCTCGTGCAAAACCAAAGAGCAAAAGCAGCGCAACAAAAATTCCTCGTGCAAATCTGATCGCAAAGCCCTCGTGCAAAACCACAGTGGAAAACCAGTGTGAAAAAATTCCTCGTGCAAAAGCAGTGTGAAAAAAAATCATTGTGCAAATCCTATCACAAAGCCCTCCTATAAAAATGAACCCTCATGCAAAACCAAGGCACAAAAGCAGTGAGAAAAATTCCTCGTGCAAATCCTATCGCAAAGCCGTCGTGCAAAACTGTGGTAGAAAACCAGTGCGAAAAGATCCTTGTGCAAAACAGAACTGCAAAAGCAGCGTGGAAAAAAAATCCTTGTGCAAATCCTATCGCAAAGCCGTCGGGCAAAACCGCAGTGGAAAACCGGTGTGAAAACAAAACAAACCCTGGTGCAAATCGTGGTGAAAAGCCTGGCAATGCCGAGCCCTTGTGAAAAGCCTCCAGCTGCAAAAGTGAGGTGAAAATCTCCCTGTGCAACTCCTTGTGCAAAGACCCTCTGAAAAGCAAAGCCTGATGCAAAGCCCTGCAGCAGCCGTGCAGAGCCTGGTGCAAACAGAGCGCAATGCAGCGCAATGCAGCGCAATGCAGGGCAATGCAGGGCAATGCAGGGCAATGCAGGGCAATGCAGGGCAATGCAGGGCAGCACAATGCAGCAATGCAGCGCAATGCAGCGCAATGCAGCGCAATGCAGCAATGCAGGGCAATGCAGGGCAATGCAGCGCAATGCAGCGCAATGCAGGGCAATGCAGCGCAATGCAGGGCAATGCAGGGCAATGCAGGGCAATGCAGGGCAATGCAGGGCAATGCAGCGCAATGCAGCACAATGCAGGGCAATGCAGCGCAATGCAGGGCAATGCAGGGCAATGCAGGGCAATGCAGGGCAGCACAATGCAGCACAATGCAGCACAATGCAGCGCAATGCAGCGCAATGCAGCGCAATGCAGCGCAATGCAGCGCAATGCAGAGCAATGCAGAGCAATGCAGAGCAATGCAGAGCAATGCAGAGCAATGCAGTGCAGCACAATGCAGCAATGCAGGGCAATGCAGGGCAATGCAGCGCAATGCAGCGCAATGCAGCAATGCAGGGCAATGCAGGGCAATGCAGGGCAATGCAGCGCAATGCAGCGCAATGCAGCAATGCAGGGCAATGCAGGGCAATGCAGGGCAATGCAGGGCAATGC
>NW_024968592.1:2071-3262 GCF_019238085.1 Lagopus leucura
AATGCAGCGCAATGCAGGGCAATGCAGGGCAATGCAGGGCAATGCAGCGCACTGCAGCTCAATGCAGGGCAATGCAGGGCAATGCAGGGCAATGCAGAGCAATGCAGCTCAATGCAGCCGCCCCAGGGTTTTCAAGGCTGCCTTGCAGCAACGCCCCCCCCCCCCCGGGGGGGAAACCCCCCGGAACACCCCCCCCCCCCCCCCCGCCATCCCTCGTGCAACAGCTGCTGCACTGGGGGGGGTTTTGCCTTTTGCAGCCCTGCCCTTTTCCTCCCCGTTCACCACAGCGTCTTGTGCAAAAAATCCTCGGCTGAAGCCCCGCGTGCAGCTCCTGTGGGAAGCCCTGCTGCAAAGCCCTCGTGTTGCACTGGGGGCTGCGAGGCTCCTTGCTGTGCCCCCACCTCCTTCATGCTGAGCTTTCAGGCCCCCTTGGACTCCTCGTGCAAAGCCGTGGTGCAAAGCCGTCACGCCAGGAGCCCTCGTGCAAAACCCTCGTGCAAAACCCCAGTGCAAGGGCCGCCCTGGGCTTTGGGGGGCTCCCTGTTGCACGCTCCCTCCTTTCAGCGCCGCCTGCCCAAAACCCCTCGTGCCAAATCCCTCCATGACCCCCCGTGCCAAGTTCTCGTGCACCCACGTGACACCAGACTCTCGTGCAAATCCTCGTGCAAAGAAGCCCTCGTGCAAGAGATCAGCCGGTGTTCACATGGCTGCAGACGCCAGCAGCGCTGAGGGCCAAGGCCACAACTGTGCCTGCTCCCCCCCTCGTGCAAAGGAAAAACCCCATAAAACCCTTGTGCAAAAAAACCCTTGTGCAAAAAAACCCTCGTGCAAAAACCCTCGTGCACAAGAGCCCCTCGTGCACAAGAACTCACCAGGGGTGGCGAGGCGGTCCTGGTATTTGGGGACGTGGGGGTCGACGCTCTGCAGCATCACCCACATGGTGAGCGAGAACAGGCCGGCCAGGAAGCCGTAGAAGAGCAGGTAGAAGAGCAGGATCAGCCCTGGGGGAAGGGGGGAGACCCCAAAACGTCACCGCGAGGTGGACCCCAAAACACGACCCCAAACCTGAGCCCAAAATGGGACCCTGAAACATCGGGATCCAGGTTTGAGAGCAAATCTGACCCCAAATCCGATCCAAAATGGGACCCCAAAACAGGACCCCAAAATGGGACCCCAAACCTGACCCTAAAT
>NW_024968592.1:3272-5665 GCF_019238085.1 Lagopus leucura
CAAAACAGGACCCCAAAATGGGACCCCAAACCTGACCCTAAATCCGATCCAAAATGGGACCCCAAAACAGGACCCCAAATATGACCCAAAATGGGACCCCGAAACATCGGGATCCAGATTTGAGCCCAAACCTGACCCCAAACCCGACCCAAAATGGGACCCCAAACCCAACCCCAAAACCGACCCAAAGAGCCCCAAAATGGGACCCCAAATCAGACCCTAAAATGGGACCCCAAATTTGAGCTCAAACCTGACGCCAAACCAGACCCAAAGTGCCCCAAAATGGGAACAAAATGGGACCCCAAATTTGAGCCCAAACCTGAGCCCAAACCCAATCCAAAGTGCCCCAAAATGGGACCCCAAAACATCGGGATCCAGATTTGAGAGCAAACCTGATCCCAAATTCGATCCAAAATGGGACCCCAAACCTGATCCCAAATCCAACCCAAAATGGGGCCCCAAACCTGACCCAAAGCACCCCATAATAGGACCCCAAAATGGGACCCCAAAACATCGGGCTCCAGATCTGAGAGCAAACCTGACCCCAAATCCAATCCAAAATGGGACTCCAAACACGACACAAAATGGGACCCCAAACCTGGCCCAAAGCACCCCAAAACAGGACCCCAAAATGGGACCCCAAAACATTGGGCTCCAAATTCAAGCACAAACCTGACCCCAAACCCGACCCAAAATGGGACCCCAAATCTGACCCCAAACCTGACCCAAAGTGCCCCAAATGTGACCAAAATGGGACCCCAAATTTGAGCACAAACCTGCCTCCAAACCCGACCCAAAGTGCCCCAAATGTGACCCCAAATCAGACCCCAAAATGGGACCCCCTACATTGGGCTCCAAATGTGAGCTCAAACCTGACCCAAAATGGGACCCCAAACCTGACCCAAAGCACCCCAAAACAGGACCTCAAAACGGGACCCCAAATTTAAGCCCAAACCTGACCCCAATCCCAACCCAAAATGGGACCCCAAATCAGACCCTAAAATGGGACCCTCCATTGGGCTCCAAATTTGAATCAAAACCTGACCCCAAACCCGACCCGAAATGGGACCCCAAATTTGAGCCCAAACCTGAGCCCAAACCTGACCTAAAATGCCCCAAAATGGGACCCAAATGGGACCCCACATCGGACCCCAAAATGGGACTCTACATTGGGTTCCAAACTTGAACCCCAAACCTGACCCCAAACCTGACCCCAAACTCAACCCAAAGTGCCCCAAAATGGGACTAAAATGGGACCCCAAATTTAAGTCCAAACCTGACCCCAAACCCAACCCAAAATGGGACCCCAAACCTGACCCAAAGTGCCCCAAATGGGACCCCAAAATGGGACCCCAAATTTGAGCCCAAACTTGACCCCAAAGCACCCCAAAACGGGATCCCAAACCAGACCCCAAAATGGGACCCCAAATTGGGTCCCCAAATCCGACCCAAAATGGGACCCCAAACCCAACCCCAAACCTGACCCCAAACACCCCAAAACAGGACCCCAAAATGGGACCCCAAAACATCGGGATCCAGATTTGAGAGCAAACCTGATCCCAAATTCGATCCAAAATGGGACCCCAAATTTGAGCCCAAACCTGACTCCAAACCCAACCCAAAACGGGAACCCAAACCAGACCCCAAAATGGGAACCAGATTCTGATACCAACTCTGGCCATAAATCTGACCCCAAGCGCCCCAAATCTGACCCCAAACCCAACCCACAGCTCTCATCCCAATCCTGAGCCCAAAGCGCCCCCAAATGGGACCCAGATCTGCCCCAAATGCAATCCCAAATCTGACCCCAATGCGCCACCCCAGTTCTGACCCTAAACCTGATCCACTGCCCCCAAACGTGACCGAAATTCTGATCCCAAACGTCCCCAAACCTGAACCCAAATCGGACCCCAAATCGGACCCCAAATCCATCCGACCCACATCGAACCCAAAGCGTTGCAAAACGTAACGCCAAAATCCAACCCCAAATGTCCCCAAAATCTGATCCTGACCTCAACTGGATCCTAAATCTCACCCCAAAAGTTCCCGAATCCCAAAATCCGACCCCAAAATCCGACCCCAAAACCTGTTACAAAAGGAACCCGAAGACCCCAAAGTCCGACCCCCAAATCTGCCCCAAATCTGCCCCCAAATCTGCCCCAAATCCACCCCAAAATCTGCCCCAAATCTGCCCCCAAACCCGACCCCAAATCTGCCCCAAATCTGCCCCAAATCTGCCCCCAAATCTGCCCCAAAATCTGACCCCAAATCAGCCCCAAATCTGCCCCAAATCTGCCTGGATTCGCCCTCAGATCTGCCCCCAAATCCGCCCCATAACCTGACCCCAAAATGCTCCCAACTCCCTTCTCATCATCTGCCCAAAATGACCCCAA
>NW_024968593.1:0-1943 GCF_019238085.1 Lagopus leucura
GGGAGCGGCTTCTTGTACGGCCGGTCTCCCGCTGCCTGGGACGATTTGTGGCTGCACGTGTCCGGGATGTTCTGGAGGACCGTCTCCTCCTACCACGTCTCTGACGGGTGACCACAGCATCGCAGGTGTCCCACGCCCAGGCGTTTCTGCGCATGGCCCAGAAGGAGCAGCACCAGCGCGTGCCTTGTGAGCCACAGGAGCTGCAGAGCATTGGCTGACAGGGCCTGTGGAAGCAAGCAGGTTGTGTCTGTGAGCACAAAGCGAGCCAAGGCAGGGAGCAGCCGGCACGGCTCTGGTGCTCAGCCCTTGCTCCCCCCAGCCTATGGTGAGGCTGAGATCCCACGCAGAGCCCCAGAGGACTGCGCAGGTCACTCACTCCTCTTCCTGTGCGCTCTCCCTGCCTCCTAGGTGAGTGCACGTGCTGGCACTGCAGCCACTGTGCCTTTCTCGCAGCGACTGGTACGCTTCATCGTCCCACCAAGATAGTCGTCTGCCAGAGAAGAGAGAGAATGCGATGAGTCCGCGGTGCCCCAGGCGTGAGGCAGATCCAGGGCACCCCTGTTCATCCCCCTTGAGCTTATTCCCAGCTACTCCGTGAAGCTGAGACCGATGCTTGCAGGACGGCAAGGGACTGGGCCTGCCGGGGCAGTTCATGGGCAGGCACAGCACCTGTGCCTGAGTGTCTGCAGAGTCAGGAAGAAGGAGACCAACCTGACTGGAATTTGGATCCCCAGCCTGGTCATTTGGGATTGGAATCTCCCTCTCTCTCCGCAGACAGGGCAGTAGAAGCGCGCGGTGGCAGCGAGTATGGCATGTCTCTGCAGGAGAAGCACAAGCGTGAGCGTGAGCGTGAGCGTGAGCGTGAGTGTGAGCAGGGCTGGCTGCTGCTGAGCACCGGCCATGCCCACGGGGCGAGGGGAGGGCTCCTACCCTGATGCAGCCCCGGTGGAACCAGGCCTGTTTGCACACCGGGCACAGCATGGTGCGGTAGGACGCGCTGTCCCCCACGGGCTCCAGGCAGATGATGCAGATGGTGTTCTGAGACGGAGCTGCCTCCGCTGCCTGCTGAGGGCGATGCTCCCAGCAGAAGGACCTGCGCAGGAGGACAGAAGGGATGGGCATGGTGAGGAGTGCTGTGAGGAGCGCAGAGAGCCAGGAAAGAGTGCCGGGTCTGGGCTCCGGCTCTGGCAGGATGCTGGGAGGTGTGGCTGCAGGTTCCTCCCTGGGAGGGACAGGGAGGGACGGCAGCTTGGCTGCTGCTGACAGCCCTTACCTGTACTGCCCAAAGTACTGCATGACGCATTGCCCGTCCTCGGCGCAGGGCAGATGGAAGCTGCGCTCACAGCCTGTCTCCGCGCAGCTGATGGCAGCTCCCCTCCCGCCACAGACAAAGCAGTGCTGAAAAGAACAGAGCGGTCCCCGTCAGCGGTGGGCTTGGTGCCTCCGCGGCTGGCCCCACTTCTCCAGGCAGGGCGCAGGGTGTGGGCACCGCTGCCCCACACTCTGCAGAGCTGCCTGGCAGACGAGGCTTGTCTGCTGTGGTGGGGCTTTGTCCTGGAGCCGGTTGGAAGGGCCGCAATCGCTTTCCATAGGCCCAGGCAAAACCTTGGTGCGAGCCTCTGCCGGCACTAAGCTCCCCGTTCCGTTCAGGTGCTCACCTTCTGGTCTGCCAGCTGGATGGTGTGCTGGATGGCACCAGTGGAGAAGCCACAAATTCCACCCATTGGGCATCTCCATCCCAAAAGGCCATCGGCAAAGAACTGTAGGAGAGAAAAGAGCGGAATCTCGTGAGGCCAGCAAGGAAGGGAGCATCCCTGGCAGGAGCCCTAGCCCTTGAGGGGACTCACCAAGCAGAATTCGTGGGCACAGAGCCCACCACTGGCAAATGTCCGCCCGCAGATGTCCGGGTCGACCTGTGCCTGGCGGCACAGCATGCACACTGC
>NW_024968594.1:0-738 GCF_019238085.1 Lagopus leucura
GGGGGGGGGACAGCGATGGGACACGGGGGGCTGCATGTCCCCAAATGTCCCCTCTGTGGCACCCAGGTGGCCCCAAACCCCAAACCCCCATCGCTTTGGTGCGACCATCACAGCATCAACGCCATCCACCCGACGGAGCGATAGCGATAGCCAACATGGCGACCGAGAATGGGTGTCCCCAGCCCCACATGTCCCCAACCCCACATGTCCCCAACCCCACAACGTGTCCCCAACCCCACCACATGTCCCCAACCCTGTGACATCTCCCCAGCCCCACTTGTGGGGCGCACCTGGAGAGGTCGAGGCTGTGTGGGACCCTGGCCAGGTCGTTGACGAGGCCCTTCTTGAGGAAGAGGCGGATGATGTTGTTCATGCCGTTGTGTTGGGTTTTGGTGGCGCTGCTGTAGAAGCTGGAGGTGGACGGGCACGACTCCATGATGGTGCTGATGATGCACATGACGGCCTGCAGCCTGCAGGGGGGCAAAGGGACGCGTCACCTCTGTGTGGGGCTGGGTCACCTCCATGGGGCTGTGTCACTTCTGTGGGGCTGGGTCGCCCCCATGGGGCTCAGTCACCTCCGCAGGTGCCGAGGATGGAGCCGACACGCAAGGAGTGTTGGGATTTTTGGTGACACCAAGATGCCGAGGGATGGGGACGTTGCCATGGGGTGGTGGGGACAACCCAGATGGCGTTGGGGACACCCAAGTGGTGACTGGGACACCCTATGGGGCCATAGGG
>NW_024968594.1:748-1341 GCF_019238085.1 Lagopus leucura
ATGGGGACACCCAGCTGGCTTTGGGGACACCCAAGTGGTGACTGGGATGCCCCATGAGTCAATGGACACCCAACTGGTGTTGGGGACACCCAAATGGGGACTGGGACACCCAAGTGGCGTTGGGGATGCCCAGCTGGTGACTGGGACGCCCTATGGGGCCATAGGGACACCCAAGTGGCTTTGGGGCCACCGCAGGCCGTGCGTTGGGCGCCAGGCTCCCCCCTGCCCCCCTTCCCCCCCCATCCCCCCCCATACCTGGCGTGCTTCTCGGTGCTCTCGGCCATGGCCAGCGCCCTCCCCAGCGCCGCCTTCACCTCGTTGACCAGCGCCACCTGCGCGTCCGTCCCACTGCCCGCCGCCGCCAGGCTGGCCAGGAAGAGCCGCGCCAGCGCCGGTGTGTCCTTGTCCTCGGCGTTCTGCGTGTGGGGCAGCAGGTGGTCCAGCACGAAGGCCAGCACGCTGCAGTCCTATGGGGAGGGAAAGGGGGGGGGGGTGGGTTTAGGAGCCCATCATCCGCCCCCCAGGAGAAAGTGGAGGAGGGGGTGATGGGGATGGATCTATGGGGGGATAGGACAGCTCTATGGGGGGTGGGG
>NW_024968594.1:1441-1779 GCF_019238085.1 Lagopus leucura
TGGGGATGGATCTATGGGGGGATAGGACAGCTCTATGGGGGGTGGGGATGGATCTATGGGGGGATAGGACAGCTCTATGGGGGGTGGGGATGGACCTATGGGGGGTGGGGACAGCTCTATGGGGGATGAGGAGACCCCAATGGGTGAGGGGCAGCCCTATGGGGGACGGGAACGGACCTATGGGGGACGGGGTGACCTCAATGGGTGATGGGGACGGACCTATGGGGGATGGGGACAGACCTATAGGCGATGGGACAGCCCCACAGGTGATGGGGGCAGCTCTATGGGCAATGGGGA
Organism: Lagopus leucura; assembly: GCF_019238085.1. Classification (NCBI taxonomy): domain Eukaryota; kingdom Metazoa; phylum Chordata; class Aves; order Galliformes; family Phasianidae; genus Lagopus; species Lagopus leucura. The sequence continues at coordinate 1,739 of NW_024968594.1, forward strand.
CAGTCCTATGGGGGATGGGGACAGCTGTGGGGGGTGACAGC
>NW_024968595.1:0-18731 GCF_019238085.1 Lagopus leucura
TTGGTGGCCCTGCATGGCACAGGGGGGTTGGAGCTTCGTGATCCTTGAGGTCCCTTCCAGCCCGGGCCGTTCTGTGATTCTATGATTCTGTAAGATGCAGGCGTTACTTTCGGAGCGACCAACGACAACCTCCCTCACAGCGGAAGGCGCGCGCCGCATTCGACGCACACTGCCCTCTCCCGCCTGACAGAACGCGCATGCGCAGCGCTGCCCCTCCGCGCGCCTGGAGCGAGGCGCGGCTCACGCCCGGCGCCCCTCCTTGCCGGCAGGGGGCGCTGCCGCACGCTGCGTGTGCCGGAGGGGCGGTCGGGGCCGCGCGCGGGGCGGAGCGGGGCGGCGGCGCGGGGCGGCCCCCCGGCGGCCATGGCCCTTCCCGGCATTCCCTATGAGCGGCGGCTGCTCATCATGGCGGACCCGAGAGACAAGGCGCTGCAGGACTATCGCAAGAAGCTGCTGGAGCACAAGGAGATCGACGGGCGCCTCAAAGAGCGTGAGTGGCGGCCCGGCGGGAAGGCCGTTGGGTGTGTGAGGGCTCTGAGCGGAGCCCCGGGGCCGCCGCGCCGTGACGCTGCTCGCGCCTCGTCATGGGCCCGGCCCCGCGGACGACGGCCGACTGAGGGGAGCGGGCGGGGCCGCGAGATGGGCCTGTGCCGTGCCGGGGAGGATGAGGGGGAAGGCGCGGGGAGGGAAGCCTCCGGGGAGACCTCGGTGCGGCCATCGGTGCGTGGAGGGGGATCGTAAACCGGGAGATGGCGGTCCGATGGCGACAGGAGGAGGGGAAAGGGCTTTAAAGTAAAAGAGGAGGGGTTTGGGGCGTGCGCCAGGGGGGAGTTATTTAATCGGAGGGCGGTGAGGCGCTGCCCCGAGCTGTGGGTGTCCCGTCTGTTACAGGGCTGTGGGCGGCTGGGCTGGGGGAGGTTTAAGGGTCCTTCCAACACAGCCTCCTCCTGTGGCTGTGCTCACAAATGGCTGCTTTGGTAATTGCTGAGCAGCAGGGTGACTTGCAGCGTGTGCACGGCTTCCACCTGCTGCTTTTCTGCTGATCCCTGTTTCCTGGAGGGCTGGAAGTTATCAGAACCTGTGTTCCTCTTTCTTTGTCCAGTAAGGGAGCAGCTGAAGGAGCTCACCAAGCAGTATGAGAAGTCAGAAAATGATCTCAAGGCCTTGCAGAGTGTTGGGCAGGTATGTAAGAGGCAAAGTCGTAACAGCTTATGGCTGTGGATGGTGCGCTTGCCTAGAAGTAGCTGGAACGACTTGCCTAGCGGTTGTTAAATTCATGTTATTACAAAGAAAAAGTGGGGATGGTGCAGCAGACAGAAAGCAGGACCTCACCACCAGGAATTGTCATACCATTCATATCTGTTAGAAAGGTTTTCTTTGTTTGTCCTTGCTAATAGAAATTGTTAGAAGAAATTAAAGCACTAATGTAAAACTTGAAGCAGGAGAAAGAATTTCAAAGCCATCTTTTGTGTGCTGAAGCATAAGTTAAATATTGTTTGGCAAGGGTGAGTTAATCTGTAGGCTAATACTGCATTTATTCCTTTGCAGATCGTTGGCGAGGTGCTCAAACAGCTAACAGAAGAGAAATGTAAGTACATCAGTCTGTTCTGAAGTTCTGTAAGTCAGCTTTTGCAGTTGAAGCCCATCTAAAGATGGGCAATTGTAAAGAATCAGAGCATTAGTGATGTCAGTATTGGCAGGAAAATAGGATATCCTCAATAGTTCAGAGGTGTAATTTGGAGCTGTGAATCAGGCTAACTGATTGTTTTCTGTGATCTTTTTTCTCTAGTCATCGTGAAGGCTACAAATGGACCAAGATACGTGGTTGGCTGTCGCCGTCAGGTAGCTGACTTGTGTGAATATTCAGAAGGAGGTTGCTTTGCTCTTGAATATTAACGTGGCTTTTCATTGGCTGAGTTCTGAATGGCATTAAGCATTTTCTTCTTTAAGCTGTATGTGGCTGTTTTATACAGGTGCCTGCTTGCTCTCTGCCTTCCTATCAGGCAATAGCATGTCTTCTTAGTAAGGATAAGGTGACTCTAAATGCTCCTGGAGCTTTGCACGTATTTATCCTTTTCACTTGTTTGAAGCTCAGTATTTGTGCCGGATCGTAAACTCTGAAAATAAATCATCACACCTTCAAGCTGTGAAGAATCTCCCTCGCCATGCTGTGAATGCAGCCTGCAGCAGTAATGGTCCTGTGCTGAGCTGCAGCTCTGCTGCTCTACAACTAGATATTTATATCTCTTTCTAATACTTTTTGCACTCCGTTTCAATGAATAATTATGGAAGGCAACACCCCTGTTCACTTTACACCCCTGAACACTTTGTGAGAGAGTTTTGTCTTTAACAACTTAGAGCATCTTGGTGCTTCAGCAGCACTTCTTAGTTACACCATAAAAGCTGACATAGTAGTGTGAACCCTTGCTTACAAAACAGCCCATCCTCTGATACAGCCAGAACCAGCTTAGAGGTGCTTTTGACTGTCTCCATTTGTACAAAGGTGCACAGAAGTGTAAGTAATGCATTGCACAGCTGCTGGTTGGTGAATGTGACCCATTTGCAGTAAGAAAAACACTGCAGATCAGGAATTCTTTACAAAAGTCTGGTGTTGCTGAGGAACCACAGAACTTAGTGAGTGTGTGGCAACAGAGTCGTTCTAGGGAGTGAGGGAATCGTCAGGCTCATCCTTGTGTTTCATGCATAGGAACAAAGCAGCACAGCTTTGAAATGTGAGACTGTAAGGTGTCTTCTGGATAGAATTATGACACTGAGAAAGGATCACCTATTTTGAGAAGGCAGCAGCATTTTGCTTAATTGTTTTAATGCATAAATAAGTGCAAGTGGTTCTGAGCAGCTGTGACCTTTCTGTTCATTTTGAGCTGGTTCGTGTGCTGTAGGAAAAGGAAAAGCAGCTGCACTTTAAGACCTGTGGTTGTGGCACTTTCCCTTGTATAATGGCAATACCTTTTGGAAGGAAAACTGATCCTACAACTCGTTCTGCTGAAAGAAAATGTTTGCAGGTGTTTTGCAGTGCTCTGATTCTCTCAGAATTAAGGATTCTTACGGCTCAGAAAAGTGTTTTGTTCCTTCTCGTGACCTCAAGCCTCATAATAGAACCTGAATGCACGATTTAACCAACTCTATTTAGATGGTTCGTCTGCAATGCACTGTAGGGGGAGTTGAGGCAACCAAGAAGTGACAGAGTGGGCAGCCTATCCCTGGAATGACCAAAACACTCTTCTGAGACGAGCCTACTTAATTCTACTGAGGCACATGAAAGGTTTGGTGTGTTGGTCTTGAGGTTCTGTGTCACAGCAGAGAGAAATGCTCAGGAATATGTTGTGGTTGGATGAGTCTGACCTTCAGCGTGAACTTTGGAGTTTATTCTTGCCCAAAAAGCACCCTTTGATCTTAAAAGATCCCTGATTTGATAGGAGAGACCAAAAAAAAAAACAGTGATACGTGCCTTGATATTTTGGCATTTTGAAAACTTCTCAGGGATTTTTTCAGCCTGAAAGAATAGCTTTTGATCCAGGCCCTCGTGGCTGTGCTGTGCTGCTGAGGAAGGAGAGCCATAGGGTGGAAATTAAAGCAATGTTACTTCCCTATCTGAAGTGTGCTTTAGAAGGAATTCAAGGTCAAGTGGTTTCTTTTCATCTTCTTGCTGGAGAATAGCTTAAATCTATTGGGCTGTGTGAAATCTGATATGATTTCAAGCTCCTACTTACTTCTTATGGTTAGGCAGCTGAACAGAGCCTTATCAGTGACTCCAATCAGGGAGGAGTGACAGCTTGATCCTAAAGCTATGAGAGACTGAGTAATCCACGTGGGCACAGGACCTGAATCTCCCAGCAGGGGAGCTGGGAAGCTTGCAAACAGCTGTAGAAATCCCTATTGTTCAGATGCCAGGTCGGTAAAGCTCAGAATGAAAAGGTTTTATATTCCTCAAAGGTAAATTGAGTGCCTCTTTAAAAACAAAGCAATGAAAGCAGCCACGAGGTGATTTCCATCGTTCTTGTTCCTGCCTGTGGCTGGGGGAAATAAGACTGCTGTCCTGGATGAGGTTACCCAAAAACAGGGTGAGAAATGCACACCAGCAGTTTTAAGCCCAGCAGAAATTATCAGGGGGTACTGCAGAGTGCTGGGATGGGACTGCTGGTATCAGGCTTCATTTAAGACTCTTACAAGTGGAACAGGCAGGCAAAAACTTCAGAGGCAGGCAGGTAGGGCATCTGAGGTGAGTGATAGCAGGGAAACAACAACTGGAGCTGCTGACTTTGAAGAAGAGGTGTAACTGTGTGTGTAAAGATGAAGAAAGGCTTGGAGAAAATAGGTTGGGAATATCTATACACCCTTCCTGGCAGCTCAGAAATGAGGAAGCCACTGAGTAGATGGGTGGCAAGTTCAGTCTCAAGTGAGCAGGCTGTTCCTTGTGTGCCCTAAGGGCTGCTTGCTTGTTTTGAAGCAGCTGGTTCTGTGCTGTGCTGAGCAGAGGGGAGGATTAGACCTCTCACTAATCCTTCCAGATTGACAGCAGTTTGAAACAAATTAGATGTACGTATGAATATGAATTATGGTCTAGAGAATAGGATTTGTTTTCAAAAGTAGCAGAAGTAAGTTAGTGCCCTGCTGCTCAAGATCCCTTTCAGAGAATTGTTCCTGTTTTAGCCTTACTGGCATCCATTTGTGGCAGCTTAGGGGGTTGTTGGTCTGGAGCAGCTCCTGGCTCGCTTCTGGGTGCCTGTGAAATAGCTGACCTGCTTTTTCACAGCCTCACCATTCCCAAAAATGGTGCTGAGCCACAAGCAGTGTTTACTAGAGCAGCTGCTTGGCACGTAGCACAGCGCCCTTCTTTCTTCTGGAGCACAATAAACATCATGGCTAAAACCAAGCGTTGTTTTGGTGTGTGTTCTAACAGAACTATCTCCTTTGTTACTAGCTGGACAAAAGTAAGCTGAAACCAGGCACGAGAGTTGCTCTGGATATGACCACTCTGACTATTATGAGGTAAGCTTCTGCTCTGTTGTACTCCTTACCTAAAGGGGGGGGAATTCCTCTCTGAACAGATAATGCAAGAGTCTGAGCAGTCAGTTACGTCATGCTTTGTCACAGTTTTCAGTAAAGCAGTGTTTAAGACAAGTACTTTGAGGGAAGTCTTGTGAATCTGTTGAAAAAGGAGTTGCCTGGTCTTCTAGGGGAAAAAAATACTCAGTTACAACTCAGCCTTTTCAGCACTTTCCATTTGCTTTAAAGCTTTTTTAAAAGTTTGCCAGCTTTGGGATTTGTTCTGTTTGTTTGTTTTCCCCAACAAATATTTGCCTTGTTTTCAAGGTGAAGCAAGGAAAAGCAATAATTCTTGTACTTGCTCTGGGATTGTTTCAATAACCACATAAACTCTTGCACAATAAAGCTTGCTTACTCCTGTTTGTTTTATTCCAGATATTTGCCGAGAGAAGTGGATCCCCTGGTTTATAATATGTCTCATGAGGATCCAGGGGATGTTTCATATTCTGAGATTGGAGGGTTGTCAGAGCAAATCAGAGAGCTGAGAGAGGTATTCCAGCGTGAACAATGCTCCAAATAGTGGGATGTGTTCTGAGCCAAGTTTTCCAGTGCATAAATGTTTTATGTTTGTCCTAAACCGTGAGACAGGCTGCTAGAGGACCTATCAGCTGAGTGCTTTATATGTTTCATTAGCTTGCACTGCATCTTCCCTATGTTAGAAGAGATCTTCTGAGTGTTTAAATGTTTTTCAGCTTTGTTACTGTGGTGGACAGCAGTGTGATTCCAGGATGCTGGTGCATTCATTGTGAAGTAATCCTGTTAGTTTGGGCATCAGCATGGCAGGCTGTGCAGAGCTGCCCAGGAATGTGGGAGCTGAAAGGCTGATGCTGTTGTGAGCCAGCTGACTTTAGCAGAGGCTGTGTGCTGTACACACCTTCCAGCTGTGTGGAAGGTTGTTCTGAGCACCACTGACCAGTCCTCAGGTGGTTGTAACTCAGCTCTGCTGTTACACAAGCTTGGATTGAAATTAAGAAAGTCTTTTAAAGGGAGTTTGCAGGATGCAAAACCGTTGTGGTTGAGGGAGTACTGAGGGCATGGTTAGGATTGGCAGCCAGCAGATTAATTGTACATGTGAACTGCTGGAATTGCTCTGGCTTTTATGGCAGTGGTAATGTGTGGTAACAACAAGCATTAAGGGACATGAGCAATTGCAGAACTGAAGACTGACCAGTGAGGGCAGGATTGCACATTGATCAACTAGGTCAATTCCACATCTTATTAAATGGTTTCTCACCCAAAATATGCTGTGTAGAGAGCTAAAAGTACAGGTATCTGGAAAACAGGCTGCCAAGTGTTCCATTATCCTCCTGAGACCTCTTGTCTGTTTTAAAACTGAAACGGTCGCCCCAGACCTGAACACCATTTTGTCCAGGTCTGGAGCCCCCAGTACAGGAAAGGCAGGGAGCTGTTGGAGAGGGTCCAGAGGAGCCACAAAGATGAGCAGGGGGCTGCAGCACCTCCACTACAAAGACAGGCTGAGGGAGCTGGGCTTGTTCAGCATGGAGAAAAGAAAGCTGCAGGGTGAGCTCAGTGCAGCCTGCAGTGCCTAAAGGGAGCCTGCAGACAGGAGGGGAGTCAGCTCTTGGAAAGGGGAGAGAACAGCAGGACAAGGGGAAATGGTTTGAAGCTGAGGGAGGGCAGATGGAGGTTGGATGTCAGGGGGAAGTTGTGTGCTGTGAGAGTGGTGAGGTGCTGGAACAGCTGCCCAGAGAGGCTGTGATGCCCCGTCCATCCCTGGAGGTGTTGAAGGCCAGGTTGGATGGGGCCCTGGGCAGCCTGGGCTGCTATGAAATGTGGAGGTTGGTGGCCCTGCATGGCACAGGGGGGTTGGAGCTTCGTGATCCTTGAGGTCCCTTCCAACCCGGGCCATTCTGTGGTTCTGTGATTCACTTATTTGTGCCTTCACAGGTAATAGAACTGCCACTTACAAACCCAGAACTTTTTCAGCGTGTGGGAATTATACCTCCAAAAGGCTGCCTGCTCTATGGCCCCCCTGGTGAGTAGTTGGCTACTGACAGATCTTGCCTCTTGTTCCTGCTCAGTGTGGTGGGGCAAGGCTTAAAGGTGATGCTCAGGCTTGTTGTTACCAGTTAAACACCATCACTCTCTTGTCTGGACAGGTACAGGGAAAACACTTTTGGCCAGAGCTGTTGCTAGCCAGCTTGACTGCAACTTCCTAAAGGTAGTGTAACCTTACTTCACACAGATTCATGTAGGTGTGCTTGATCTGTTTGCTATACTGTCTTTTCACTCGTGTGTTACATCTTCCACAAGGTGGTGTCAAGTTCCATAGTGGACAAGTACATTGGTGAAAGTGCTCGACTGATCAGAGAGATGTTTAATTATGCCAGAGATCATCAGCCATGTATCATTTTCATGGATGAGATCGATGCTATTGGTAAGGCTCGTGGCCTGGAGGGTGGCTGGAGGTTTCTCTGCTGTTAAACTCAGTCATCAAGTTGCTGTCTCTCTTGTGAGCAAATGTGTGCATGCTGTCTTTAGAGAAGAAATGTAACAGGACAAAGATGTCCTTCCACCTGGAGCTATTACAGCTAGCTTAGAACCATTATATTTGCACGTGGCTTAGATTGTTCTGACTGTACCAAGCAGGAGGCATTTAAGCAATTCTTCCCCAGTCTCTTTCTCATTAAGAGGGATATGTAATTGTTTTCTTACATGACGTTATGTGGAGGCAAAAGTAATGATTGGAGTTTGGTGTGCTGCAGGTGGCCGCCGTTTCTCTGAAGGCACTTCAGCTGACAGAGAAATTCAGAGGACTCTGATGGAGGTGAGTGCCCACACCTCAGCTACATTTCCTATAGTCACTGTTAAGTGAGACAGCTGTGAGTTGCTGCACTGTGATCTGGCTTGGCAGAATGTTTTCAGAGTTAATGTTTAATGTCTGAAGCTGAATTGATCCAGGCACAGCTTTTACAGAAGGCAGCTGCACGTCCTGATAACTCAGCTGTGACTCCATTTCAGTTGCTGGAATAGTTCAAGGATGTTTCTTCTCCTTACTGTGGCTTTGCGTTCTCCATCTTTCTTGGTTGTTGGGGGGCCTTCTCTTCCTTCAAGAGGAAAAGGAGGGCTTGTATCTTTTAATCCCAAAGATGCTTGTTTGATAGAATCTTAACACTTTCACAATTCAGTTCTCAGAACTAAGAGGAGTAGTGCTATTTCTTTGTTTCTGTACTCAGTGCTCTGGTAAACCTGGCTGTGTGAAGAGAATTCCTAAAGCTAGTGACAATTGAAGAGTTCTGAAGCTAGCAGAGACTTCACTGGCCCATGCTTGCCAACAGTTTGTGCAGTGCAAAAGAACGTATCTGCCTTACATAAAGAATTAAATCATTGTGATCAAAGAGCAAGTACTTCGAACCTTCACAATGAAATACCTTCATATGTTTATTAGCATTCTAGAGGCTGTCCTCCAAATCTAATTTGAATGTCCTGGATTCAGTGCACTGCTTGAAATGTGTCAGCCAACCGTTGGGTCCTTTGGTACTTGTGCTGCTTTCATGGCCATATTGCTTTAGCCAAGTCTTCCACATTGGAGCTCTGCTTTGTTCCCTATCTTTTCCTCTGGACAAAGCATTGCAGTGTCTCTCTTAAGCTCTTCTTTAGTGCTTACAGAATGCACGGCGAGCTGTGGCCTTCTCTTAGAAGGCTTGTAGAGTTTTTCTGGTTTGTCTGTACCACTTTTAACAGCTCAGTGCAAGTATGCATGCAGGAAGTAAGTTGCAATAGATGGAGTTTTTGGCTTATTGAAATACAAACTTCTGTTTTCTTCTAGCTGTTGAATCAGATGGACGGATTTGATACTCTGCACAGAGTTAAAATGATCATGGCTACTAACAGACCAGACACTCTGGATCCTGCCCTTCTGCGGCCTGGAAGGCTGGATAGGAAGATCCGTGAGTTACAGTGGCTGAAAGGATGTTGGCTGTGTGTGTGTGATGCCCTGCTGCTTTTATTCAAGCTGTAATTCTTTTCAGATATCGATCTGCCAAATGAACAAGCCAGATTAGATATTTTGAAGATTCATGCAGGTCCCATCACTAAACATGGGGAAATAGGTAAGTATTTGTAATTATTGATATCCTGCCTGGATATTCTACCTCAGCTTGTAAAAATGGGAAGAGCACGGCTGTAAATCAATAAGATGATGTGATTCTCATCAGGTAGTTTCCTGTTATGCAAACAAGCAGCATTTCTCTTAGCCAGAAAAATAAAAACAATAATTAACAAAAGAAATCCCACCCTACCGCAGTAATGGGCTGAAAATAAGCAGCTTTAAAAGTCAGAGAAACTTAACTTGGGAGTTTAGAGATGGCGTAATGAAAACCTTATTATTACCTGAAAATGAGTTTGTCTTTGGTCACTGGTGTAGAGGATTCTCTACAGCACAGGGGAGAACTATCATAAATCTGGGGAGCTTCATCTGATGCCTGCATTTCTCTCTGCTGACCAGCCTGTGTTCTCACAGCTGAGTTTCAGAGCCTTCCTCAAGAAAGCCGTAACTGTGATCTGACTTGAAAACAATGTCGGCTGCCTTTTATTTCAGCGGGGCTCTGCAGACCTTGCCTGCTTATTGCCAGCCCCGTGCCGCCCCCTCTCTGCCCCCGCCTCGTTGCTGACACCAGCTATTCATCAGCCAGCCTGCATGAGCTGGGTAGTGGAACTGATCTCGTTCACCATCTGGCTGCATAAACAGCTGCAGCTCAATAGAGGGTGGCTCAGGAGCAGGGATGAGCTGGGGGAGGGTGAGAGTGATGAGGGCTGCCTTTTTAGCCGTGCTGTTGGCATAAATGTGCGTCAGGCTGTAGGCTAAGATACAAAAGATGCTCCCAGGCAAATCATGAGCCTGGTGTGATGTGCTTTGGCCTGTTTCACTGTATGTTTGGGGGCTAAAACTAAAGCAGGTGGGGTCATTGACACCGTTTAGCACAGGGAGGTGTGAAGGAGTTACAGCTAAACTTCTGAATGTCGTGTGGGAGGGCAGTGGTGCTCAGCTGCGACTTCCTGGAACGAAGTCCACAATGATCTCATCAGCAGAATGGGCTGTGTGTGGCATTGGAACCCTGTGATAAAGACCTGATTAAGAAATGACTTTTAGTGTGCAGCACTAAAGGCTCAACAGGCAGTGTTTTGAAAACCTGCTACAGAAACCACAACCGTAGCTGTTGCTCTTGGTAAATGTATGCATAAAGTGTCAGGCTTTGTATCCCAGGGCGCCTAAATATCTTCTGTAGATTCACTTGAATAAGGGGAAAGGGACTGAGAGGATGGCTTGGATTTCAGTTTTCTGGTATTTTTTTATTGTTCACGTGATGATTTCAACACTTACTTGATCCTTGCATTTCATGTTGATGCTCATAGTGTCCAAATCAGTAACTCTGGGATTTCACTTTGTAATATGAACTTTCAGCTCAGATACGTTTATTTGTTAATGGATGGGTTAATACAGCTGATTATTTCAGTTCATGTAACTTACCAGCCTTGTAGGGTGGAATCACAGAATCACAGCATGGCCTGGGTTGCACAGGAGCACAGTGCTCATCCAGTTCCAACCCCCTGCTGTGTGCAGGTCGCCAACCAGCAGCCCAGGCTGCCCAGAGCCACATCCAGCCTGGCCTTGAATGCCTGCAGGGATGGATGGGGCATCCACAGCCTCCTTGGGCAACCTGTGCCAGTGCCTCACCACCCTCTGGGGGAAAAACTTCCTCCTCGTATCCAACCCAAACCTCCCCTGTCTCACTTTAAAGCCATTCCCCTTGCCCCATCACCATCCACCCTCACACACAGCCGTTCCCCTCCTGTTTATCCACTCCCTTCAAGCACTGGAAGGCCACCATGAGGTCTCCCTGCAGCCTTCTCTTCTCCAAGCTGTGTTCCATCATTAGCTGGACATGTATTTCAGTCACATCCAATGGAGAAATGTGAATTTACTTCTGATTGACATCTGTGTTTTGTTAATAGATTATGAAGCAATTGTGAAGCTTTCTGATGGCTTTAATGGAGCGGACTTAAGAAACGTCTGTACTGAAGCAGGTACACTCTTAATTTTGCTGGGCTCTTTGATCGATGCTAATCACTCCAGCTGTTTCCCACACTCTGCTGTGAGTGGATTAAAACCAGGAAGTTAGCAGTGTTGTGCTTACACTTGCTTTGTGTATCCGTTTCTTAAGGATGGTTTCATCCTCTTCCCGGCGGGTTGATTTTATTAATTGCATAAAAGAGATGTGTGAAGGTTTGTGCAGGGGGTGTAAGACAGATCCCTTCTGCTTTCATCTGAACACCGTGTTCTCAAGGATCGCCAGCTTACTGCCCAATTATTTCTTACAGGTATGTTTGCCATCCGTGCTGACCATGACTTTGTAGTTCAGGAAGACTTCATGAAGGCTGTTAGAAAAGTGGCTGATTCCAAGAAGCTGGAGTCCAAGCTTGACTACAAACCTGTTTAAATGAACCGTGCCAATTGTGATTGATGTGTAGGGAGCTGGGTTAATGTATAAAAAGAGAAATAATGCATAATACAAACATAAGGTGTTTGTATAACATGTAGGTAGTAATTTGGTAATACTGCTTGCAAGTGTGGGGCTACAGAAGTGTTTTCTGTGCAATTCTGAAATGCAAAATTCATTACAGCCCAGGTTAAGGAAAGGTGTGGAGGTGTGTTCTCATAGCATCTGCCGTGTGAGTGTATAAACCTGCCTCAATGGTTTAGCAGACTTAAAGTTCATTTCTTGACTTTTTTTTTTTTTTTATATCAGTAAATTTCATTCCATCAAACAATGGAATAAAACTTGTTTAAATCAGCTTATCCCAGTGTGCTTTCATAGTATCACAGCATGGCCTGGGTTGCACAGGAGCACAGTGCTCATCCAGCTCCAACCCCCTGCTGTGTGCAGGTCACCAACCAGCAGCCCAGGCTGCCCAGAGCCACATCCAGCCTGGCCTTGAATGCCTGCAGGGATGGGGCATCCACAGCCTCCTTGGGCAACCTGTGCCAGCACTGTCCTTGCTGTGTGTGTCTGGCACGGCTGCAATCTGGCCTTGTGTGAAGCTGACTTTGTGCTCCCTAGGAATTCTGCAGCTGTTGGAGTGATCATTCAGACGGAAATGAAACCTTGGTGAAGATGTTCTTTTCCTTAATGCCATCTATCAGTGTGCATTATCCTCTGGGCTCTGCTCAGAGGGCTGTGCATGGAGCTGGGTGCACAGTGCAGCCATGGTGCAGCATTAGACAGGAGCAGCAGTGCACCAGCCTCTACTTCTGGCTACTTCTCATTATTCTAATTGGATTACTTCAGGCACACTTGGCTGACAGACAAGCGTGTCAGGTTAACCCCTGGTTTGCTGCAAAGCAGTGCTGAGTAGCACCTCTGTGGGAGTGGTTTGTTCCCCATCGCTGTGAAACCCAGGACTGGAGCCCCCAGTGCAAGAAAGGCAGGGGGCTGTTGGAGAGGGTCCAGAGGAGCCACAAAGATGAGCAGGGGGCTGCAGCACCTCCACTACAAAGACAGGCTGAGGGAGCTGGGCTTGTTCAGCATGGAGAAAAGAGGGCTGCAGGGTGAGCTCAGTGCAGCCTGCAGTGCCTAAAGGGAGCCTGCAGACAGGAGGGAGTCAGCTCTTGGAAAGGGGAGATGGCAGCAGGACAAGGGGAAATGGTTTGAAGTGGAGGGAGGGCAGATGGAGGTTGGATGTCAGGGGGAAGTTGTGTGCTGTGAGAGTGGTGAGGTGCTGGAACAGCTGCCCAGAGAGGCTGCGATGCCCCGTCCATCCCTGGAGGTGTTGAAGGCCAGGTTGGATGGGGCCCTGGGCAGCTTGGGCTGCTGTGAAATGTGGAGGTTGGTGGCCCTGCATGGCACAGGGGGGTTGGAGCTTCGTGACCCTTGAGGTCCCTTCCAACCTTGGCCGTTCTATAGTTCATCCTGCGGGGCACAGCAGAGGCAGTGGAGGTGCGGGACGGGCACAGCTCTCACTTGGAAACCCTTCCTGCCGCGGCACGCTGGGCTTGAATCGATCCCGGCTCCGCACGGGTCGCCGCCGCTGTTCGTACAGACGGAGCCTGCCGTCACCGCGGCTCGGGGTCGGTCCCGCTGCAGGTGCCGGGCGGTTGGGCCGTTCGGAAGGGGCGCCAGCGCGGGTCCGCGTCCCTCCTCACACCGCCCTCGGGATGGCGGGGCGGGGCCTGGGGGCGGAGGAGGAGGAGGAGGTGGAAACGGAGGAGGAGGAGGCGGCGGCACGGCGGCAGCATGGCGGCCAGGAGCGAGCGGCTGGGAGCGCCGCCGCCTCCCCCGCTTCCCCCCGCCGCCCCCGAGCCGGAGCCCGCCGGGACGCTGCCCAAATAGCCGCCCCGCCCGGCCCCGCCCCGCACGGAGAGCGCCCGGCCATGGAGCTCGCCAAGCCGGCCTTCCCCGCGCTGCCGCAGGCCAAGGAGGATTCGGAGGTAGGGCGGCCCGGCCGGGGTCGGGGGGGGGCGCCGCCCGCGGGATCTCCGCGCCCGACCGACGGGTCTCCGGCTCCGCCGCCCGGCGCCGCGCCGCGCTCCGGCCTGTCCCCGCCTCGGGCCGCGATCCGGGCCGGCTCGGTCTCCGCGTGCGCCCGGGGAGCCCCCGAGCTCCGGCCGGCTGGGTTGGGCGGTTGGAAGCCGGCGAGCACCTGCGCGTCCCCCGTCCGACAGTTGGCGCTTGCTCGCTTAGGAGCGAGTTGGTGAGCGGGCGGGCTGCCCGAGCGCGGGCTGTGGCTCCGGACAGCTGCCGGCCGGCACGGCTCAGCACCATGTCTGAGTGCATTGCCGTGCCGTGCCGTCACGCCGCTGCTCCGCGTCCCGCAAACGGGAGCGTCTGTTACTGCATCAGTGGGATTAGTTGTGCTGTGGGAAGCGTGCGCTGCTCTTTGGACTCGTTTCTAATTGGAAGCCGGGTTGTAACGCAGTGCTAAGCGGGTTTTGTGTCTCGTTTCCGTAATCTCTCAACGACACAACGTGTGTGATGGTAGAGCTTCCATTTCTGTGGAACCGTAGCGGAGAATTTCAAGGGCAGCGCTTAAAACCTGTGAGTTATTTCGTTTTTCAGCACTTACCTTTGTGTCTGACCCCAGCACTGCAGCTGGAGCGTGTGGGGGAAGCAGAAAAGTTGTGGTCGGTGTGAGGATATCCAGGCTGGCTGTGCAAGAACTTCTGAAGCACAGGGTGAGAGCTGACAGCCCCGGGCCTCCAGCACAGCTCTTGAGAAGATGCTTTGGAAGAGGAAACTGAAGCCGTTCTGCCTCCAAACTGGTGGAGAGCTGAGGGTCGAGCCCTGCGTCTTGCTGCCAGGAGGCTCTTTAATCAGAAGCACGCGAGTGTTGTTTGCAGGGGGATGGCTGTGTGTGGTTTGGTGCTGTTTTGGTAGGTTGGACTTTGAGGTATTGATGGGAAAGAGGTTGAGCTCAGGCAGTGCCTGCTTTTGGTCCTGCTGTAGGCTGCCCGAGGGCAAGTGCAGCTCTGTGCTCATGTTCAGGTGGTTCCAATGCCTGCCCCTTTGTCCTGGCTGACACTGGGACGATCTTTTATAAACAAAGCAAAAAAACCAAATTGGTGAGCTGATAGGATTGCCTGCACAGCTTTGCTGTAGTGCTGGCCTAAGGATGAGTGAGAGAGTGGGCAAGGCTGTCTGCTGGGTGACTGATGGCAGCCTGTGGTTGGGTTGGCTTGAACAGTGAAGTGCTGTAGTGAAACAGACTGATTTTTCTGCCCTGCAGGTGGTTTATGATGTCCCTAATCCATATGTAGTATGGATCCCTGCAGGCGTTCAAGGCCAGGCTGGATGTGGCTCTGGGCAGCCTGGCCTGCTGATTAGCGACCCTGCACACAGCAGGGGGTTGGAACCAGGTGATCATTGTGGTCCTTTGCAACCCAGGCCATTCTGTGGTTTTTGAACTCCTGGCCTCAGCCAGCAGTACCTGTAGGAGTTTGTGAAATGCTGTGTTGGGACACGCTGCCGGAATGTGCCTGCTGGAGGGAGCCCTGCCTGCCTCCTCCTCATCCCAAACCTGATAACATCAGCGGAATTGACAGGCCAGAAGTTTGCTCTGAGTGCTCTGTGACGTGTGCTGCTTTCTTTTCCTGTAGCTCGTGTGTACTTAGGGCTCATTCAGGCAGTGAAAGCATGTTTGCTACAGGTCAGGCACAGACAGGTACATGCTGGTGTCTGCCACGTGTTGCTGTGAGGCTGTGTCAGCTTCTCCCAGTCCTGCTATCCCAGCTGCAGCCTGGCTGTCTGTCCAGCCCTGCAGTGTGAGCTGCTGAAGCCCAGAGAAGCCAGCTTCCCTTACTGGTAAGCCCATGCTAAGAGCTGCCCTCTGTTCTGCAGGTCCTTATACCAGTTGGGTTGTTCCAGTTTTGTTTCCAGTAGGTGCTCTGAGTGTCTGTAACGATGCACGTTGTTTTATAGATCAGTGACAGCAAATGTGTCAAACCCTACTGGTAATACTGATTGTACATAGCCTAGAAGTGGTTTCTGTGCTTAGGTTGGTTAGGTGTGGTCTAAAAATTCCGTAAATCTCAGGAATGCTGGCATTTCTCTCCCTGTGTAAAGGCTGGCCCACAAAACAGATCCTGAGTTTTGCAGCACATCACTGTGCAGTGAGGGTGCCGTGCCTTGCACTCATGTGTTCCTGTATCCACACAGGGCATAAGCACTGTGCCTCTCCTGTAGTATAGAGTCATAGAATGTCCTCAGTTGGAAGGAACTCATGAGGATCATCAAGTCCAACTTGTAAAGGCTAAGAATCATAAAATCATATCACAGAATGGCCCGGGTTGGAAGGGACCTCAAGGATCATGAAGCTCCAACAGGCAGGGCCACCAACCTCCCCATTTCACAGCAGCCCAGGCTGCCCAGGGCCCCATCCAACCTGGCCTTCAACGCCTCCAGGGATGGACGGGGCATCGCAGCCTCTCTGGGCAGCTGTTCCAGCACCTCACCACTCTCACAGCACACAACTTCCCCCTGACATCCAACCTCCGTCTGCCCTCCCTCCACTTCAAGCCATTTCCCCTTGTCCTGCTGTTATCTTCCCTTTCACAGAGTTGAAGGAGCTAAGGAGCTTCTAGAAGAGGGTCGGGTTGGTAGCAGTGCCTGCTGCTGTATGGGTGCAATATCATATCACAGCGTGCTTGGAGAGGTGGCATAGGGCTGGAATGGTTCAAGGAATTTAATGTCAGTTATTCTTATCCTTTGAAATAATTTGCCCCATCCCTGCAGGCATTCAAGGCCAGGCTGGATGTGGCTCTGGGCAGCCTGGGCTGCTGGTTGGCGACCTGCACACAGCAGGGGGTTGGAGCTGGATGAGCACTGTGCTCCTTTGCAACCCAGGCCATTCTAGGATGCTATGAAACCTTAAATGAAGAACGATAGTGGTGGGATATATGATGGGAACACAGCAGTCATTGCCCGTTTATTATTTTTCTTCAAACACCAGTGTGTTTGCCTGCAAGCAGGCTGAGCATCAACTAGTATTTGTGATCAGGGCTCTCCATGCTTTTGGTAGTGGAAGTATCAGCTAGGTGGCTAAGTAGTCAATTTGCCTTTCTTATTGTGCATGTAAAAATGAGCTCTCTTTAGCCCATGCTTTTTTAAAGAAATGTTCATTTCCATTCTGCTATATTTAGCCCAAAGCATTACCTGATGTCTGACTGCTTTCAAACAGTGCGGCGGCACAGGCTGACTAAAGGTGGAACAAATTCCCTGAGCTTTCTTCCTCTTACCATCACTAGAAAACCCCTTAACTAAAACTACAGCTCTCCCCCTCGTCTGCAGGCTTTGGAAAAGAAGTAGGAAGGCTTGTGGTGTTGTGCATTCTGCCTGCCCACAAAGCAGAGCAGAGGGTATTTCAACCCATGCTGTGCCAACAGGCTGGGGCCCAGCTCACCTGTGAGCAGAGAGGGCACGAGAAGGGATGTGTCCAGCTGTCCTGATGTCATGTAATCTGAATGTCATCCTTCTGTCTGCTTGGTACTGATAGAATTTGTTCGCAGGAGTCTCAGTTTCTGCACGACAAAGCCAAAAAATGAAGCAGCTCTGCCACTTGGCCACGTGCTTGGTGTAAGCAGAGCTCTGCCTTCGCTGCTTTGGTAGCTCTGTGTGTTTTCAAAAGCATACGATTCTCAGTACAGGAGAGATGTGGAGCTGTTGGAGTGCATCCAGAGGAGGGCCACAGAAACGGTCCCAGGGATGGAACACTTCTGCAGGACAGGCTGAGAGCTGGGGCTGTGCAGCATGGAGAAGAGAAGGCTCCAAGGGGATCCGATATCTGAAGGGGAGCCACAGGAGAGAAGGGGACAGAACAAGGGGAAAGGGTTCCAAGCTCAAAGAGGGGAAATTCAGGTTGGATACAAGGAAGAAGTCTTTTGCAGTGAAGGTGGTGAGGCACCGAGCAGGCTGCCCAGTGATGTGGTGGATTCCCCATCCCTGGAGGCTTTCAGGAAGGCTGGATCAGGCCCTGGGCAACCTGATCTGGCTGTGGTGTCCCTGTGCATTGCAGGGGAGTTGCAGTGGAAGAGCTTTGGAAGCTTAAAAGAAGGAATGTCAGCCTCAAAGAACTGCAGCAAAGTGCTGGCCCACTGAAGCTGACTTAGAGCACTCTTAGAAGGAAACGGAATGGGAGAGCCAGGGAGAGTGAGAGGATGGATGTGTTATCAGCTCCCTGTCTGCTGCCAGCTCAGGCTTTCCCGCATGGCAGAGAGGTGGCTGATAGGGCTCTGCTCTTTAACACATCACTTCAGGTAACAAATCCTGGGTAGTGGCATAAGGGCATCGTAAAGGCAGTGTGGTTGTGATGGATTGGAAGAGCTGTGAATTGAGAGCTCAGCTCTGCTGGGGGGCATTTTGCATCATTTTGCATACCGTAATCTCGTTAATCATGTTAATTTTGAAAGCCTTTCAGTGTTGTCAGGAAATGGACACCAACTAGCAGCAATTCTGCCCTTGGATAAAGACAGCATTTAATCTGAGATAGCATCTTTTAGATGCTTGCTTTGCAGGGTAGTCCCCAGGAAGCTGCACCTTTTTGGACTGTGCTCAAGCCGAACGTCTGGGGCCAATATTGACTCCCATTCTTGTTCTGAACATCTGTGGCATCTGTCCTGCTTTGGGTTGTGTGTTCCTTTGGACCTGGTACTGCTGAGCTCTCGCCTCCTGGCTTTGCACAGCCCCAGCTGTGGTGACAGCCCAGCTCCCTGCTCTCCACGTGATGGAGAGGAACTTTTGGACACAGTGAGTCCCCTTCACCAAAGCGGTGACGAATTCATGTTTTCATTTCACTCCAGATGAAGGCTGTAAATTTTCCAGGTATATAAATAGAGTAGTAAACACACTTGTGTGCTCCTGCAGAGTAACTTCAGCTTTTCAGAAGTGGTTTCTCATTGCACTGTTTGAATACTTGGACAAACCCAGGATTCCCTTGCTTTTTGATGAACGCGTTATGCTGCCTCACGTGCAGTGAAGTAGCAGGGTTGTGTTCACACACCCTCAGGTCAACCTCCATCCTGCTGTCCCACATCTGTTGTGTTGGGATGGCTGTGGGGTGAGGGCAGCGGGTGCTGTAAGAAAGAAAAGACAGGAACAGAATGTAAGGAAGGATTTTCCTCGTTAGCTTTGGCTGCTCCACAAAACAGATCT
>NW_024968596.1:0-5150 GCF_019238085.1 Lagopus leucura
AAGTGTGTCCTGTCACCTTTTCCTCTTGCAATGCTAATTAGACTGTGCACTCTGCAAGCGCACAATGGAGGCACAGGGGATGTTTATGCGTTTTGTTTGTTGTAGCCCTGTAGCTATAATACATGCATCTCAGGACAAGCAAATGGGCTGAGCAGAAATGCTGGAATTAATCCTGTGTTTTAGAAAGAGTCGGCAGATAAAACTGTTTCTGCTTTAAGACATTTATTCTACCTCATTAAAACCGTGTTTGGGCCACAAGCAAATAACAGAAATAACACTTCTCTTTTCCCCAGATATTTTTTTTTCCAAACTTTGTATCTACTGTGGCCCACTGAGGGGAAAAGCCTTGTTTTCATATCTTATCAGAATGGAGACAAATTTTTTCTTCTGGCATTGAAGAATAATATCCCTTGTAAAAAAAGTGTCAGACAACTGAATCTGCATAGAATGCTTGTGTTTCTGTTTGGAATTAACATACCTAGCTAGAGAACTGGCAGTTTGTTGTTTGAGAAGAAAATATCAGCTAGTAATGTTTAAATTATCTACAAAGGTCCTAAAGATCTAAAGCATCTCCCATATGTACATTACTTTATCTGACTGCTTTTCCTTTACATCCAGTCTTTCCATAAGAAGCTTTATGAAATAATAAGGCTAAAATACAGGGAATTACATTCTGTATTTTGCTTAACAGTGCTGCAGCTCAGTGTAAATCAGGGATCATGGATTCGGAACTTGCGGTTAGCTTTTTGGAGTTAGACCCATTTATACTTGGAATTAACACCTAATGGGAAAGTGGATCTATCCATTGTTTATTCCTTTAATTTCTGAATAATGACTTTGTTGAACTGTGAGTGAGAATCTGAGGCAAATTTTATTCTTTATGATTTTTCCATCAGGAAACAAATCTTGTGCATTTCCACTGTCAGGGTGATCAGAGATGCTGCCTCTTTATTCATATTATTCTGACAGAAGCTCAGACTTTTTCCTGTGTATGAATTCTCATCTAGACATTTCTTTTATGTGTCCTAGTTTCTCTAGGAGTATGGCATAGGAAACAGGAGTGTATCTTCAGTGGAATTCCCAAATCACCCCTGACAAAAATAAGATAGAAATACATGGGAGGAAAAAAAAAAAAGGAATATAGATGTATTGATAGCTTGCCATTTACAGTAATACCAAAACAATCTGTGTGCCTATTATTACACATTGTGTTTGTATGTACATGACTGCTGGAACATTATATACAGTTCTAATGGTACAGTAAGATGATATGAAATTTTTACGTCGGCTTTAACAGTACTCCTATAAAACACTTCTTTTGTATGTGTGAAATTTCTCTGATTTTATTGCTGTCTTCTGAAAAGTATTATTTAATACTGCTGAAAAGAACTCATTTATGCATCAGCAGGGAGGTTTCTTTTCTGTAGCTTCATTTCTGCTGCAATTAAGGACCACCAGCAGGACAGTATCTTGTACATACGCTCCTAAAAGGCGGATGGTCTGTTAAACATGGTACAGCTGCTTGCTAAACAGTAGTTTAAGAAGAACTAGGATTATTGTGTTTAATTTTGGTCAAGGAAAAGCATGGTAATGCTTAAATGGTGAGTGAGGAATTGAGACTCTTGATGTTTGGTATGCATTAATGGTGCTTTCTTCTGTTCAGACACCTCAAAGGCAGAGATGCTGTAGCATGTTAGAAGTAGAAAGCATCTTCTTGGACAGATTTATGTGGTCTTTCAGTTGTGTCAACTGCAGGGCCGGAAGGATTCAGAAGCAATGGCATATTGATGTTACTGAATATGATGACAGTTAAATGGCCTTGCATCCATGAGAGGAGAAATAAATGTGTGAAAGCAATGAGCAAGAAATAGAACCAGTTAAATGCGCTCTGAAATATTTTCATTCAGCTCCAGTTCTCTGTAATTTAATTTTCCTTCAAGTTAAGTTCAGCAACTTTTCACCTAAGAGTGAACTGCATTAGCTTCCTTGGTGCCCCTTATAGTTACAAACTGTGAAAGCAGTGGGCCTTTAAGCCAGAAGGTCTCATTTTTAACATTTCTCTTCTCTCTTTATATCCTTCACTTATTAATGGCCATTTGTCAATGTAGAATTCTCTGAATTTTAGTATAGATGTAAAAATATCTTCTTTTATAGGTATCCATCTTTATGATTAATAACAAAAATGTAGAGACTGGCCTAAAAAGACTGATTCCTTTCAAAATTATAAAAGGCTCTCATCCCATCTTCTGATCTGATCTTAAATGAGGACATTTTCAGTTCTGGAAGAACAGACATTGTTACCCCATATAAATCAAAATCTCAGTTCATGGTCTAATTTAGTCAAAAAGAGGAAGGAGAGCTTTTACTGAAAAATGCAGACAAATGATAGACAACAGAAGATCAGTGGTAAGTAGTATCTTAGGAGAAAAATAAACCAAAGATTTACAGTTGTTAGATTATATTTACTATTAACCTTTACAGTGTAACTAAATAGAAACATTTCCCAGCAGGAATTAGTACTCAGCATGTAGCTTTTGGATCTCCGTGGATTTATGAACCATGTTCAATTACGTTTTTAGTTCTTTCCTCACATACAGCACTTTTATCACCTTCCCATCTATCAGAGCACCATAGAAATAGGACCCTGCCACTCCTGAGAGACCTCTTGTTTCCAGACTTCGCAGACTTACTATTAAAGCTCATTTCATGTTTCATAAATTTTTATTTCAAACATTCATCCCTGGCTCACTTTCCTATCTGGATGACATACTGGATCTTATTCTAAGGATAAATTAAATCCTTTCAGCCATATTTTCCTCATTCCAGATGTAGCTCTTCAGAATCTCTGTGGAGTGTCATTTGAGGGTGAGAGAAAACAAAGCCCATTTTGAAAGCAAAGGGCAAACTTATCTAAAGTTTGGCATATGCTGAAATCCTCCTCAGTGTAGCTCATGCAGCAGTTGTTGCTCTCCTGGCTCTACATGTGCAGAGCACAGTCAGGAAGTGTGCTTCTGTTGGAGGCTGTTTGTCCACATACTCATAGCTTTAAGTGTCTGGAGAGGGGGAGCTCTGAGTACTCGAGCTAGTCATCTTAACTCTATCTCTGCCACTGATTCAAATAGAACAGTAACCTATTGGGTGGATAACCAGGGCTACAAGGGCAGATAACCAGGAGGTCCTCAGCTTTGAAACAAAAACCATAGTTACAGGTATATCATCATTCTTGTGACTAGTCCCATGGATTTCATTAGTACGTACATTCCTGAGATTAATTCAGAACAGCCGTATATAGCAGAGTGCAGGCCGAAGGTCGGGGAGACTATTTATGTGCTTAACTGCCTTCCCAGAGCAAGGCCAGTTAAAAACTTGAATTTTAGATTCTTCAGCAGAACTCGGATCTTTAGAGAGCAAACGTTAAGACACAAGGCTTAATTAAATGCCTCGTGATATTAGAGAGGAGTAGAGATTAAGTGAAGTGCTAAGCTTGAGGAAGTAATAGAGCTGGTTTAGCAAATGACAGCGTGGTTTCAAATATGTATTACTTCCCTCCAGCATAACAAAGCTCATTTAAAGTGAGATTTTTTTCTCTCAGATAGGTTCTGTCTGACATGCTTTCTTGTACTGTCATTCCTGTCTTGATATTTGCCGGCATGAGGCATCTCAAACCTTCAAGAATTCATTTTGTTGGACTGAGAGGCTTTTATTACCTACCACTGAGTCTGCCTGACAAGTTCTTGAACTTTCTTACATCTTCTTAACTTCTGAATTAAAACTCTGTAAGAGAACTTTGTGTTGTATCAAAACTGCATTTTACAATGGCCAACATTTACTACCACTGCTTCAGCTTCTGGTGTTGCATTTCTCAGCCTTCTCCTTACATCTCAGTAGCGCAGATTCTCTTGAACATGCTCACTACTGGTAACTTCAGGTAAAAAAACATTTGAAGATTAAAAACATAATTATCTCAGAAACTTAAAAGTAATATTTTTCACATCTTAATCATTACAGAAATAAGTATGAGGATATTTGTTTTTTTCAGCCATATTTCATCTGTTTCATGTGTAGTGATTGAAGTAACCCTGGCTAAAGGAAAATCTTTAAAGGGTGTCTGGCTCAAAGGTGCTGGAAGAGTGAAGTCTTCCTTTTTATATACAAGACTTAGGTTGTAAATAAATGTTGTTTCACTTCTTCCTAAGAGCGTTGTGATTCAAGATGTCAGTGAATTTTCAGATCTCGATAGACAAGATAAAGAAAAGCAATAGAAGAAAGAAAGATAAATATGCACACAGCCCACAGATTCTGCACATTATGCTATAGTTTGCTTTTCTATCCTCAGATACTTCAGTTCAGGAATCAATCCCTGGTTGGGAACATAACTATCAGAACTCAGATTTTGGCTAGTAGCCCAGTTCCTCTGATATAAGTGCATCAGCCACCTCCTGTTCCATTTCCAAAACCATAGCTTCATGTATTTGTTACTGACAAATGCTGTTAATGCTTAGCCAAGCTCTGAAATTATGTTTTGAGCACTTTACGTATTCCATTACAGCAAAGGAGAAACTGTTTTACCTGCGCACTTTTAGCTGGCTTTACTTCTGAAGTACGAGGTTAATTCTAACGTTAAGATGCATCCAGTCAGTGGATCTGCTTTTTCTGAGGTACATTCCTAATGCTTAAAAGTTAAACTGGAAATGTTTTAAGAGTCTGCAGACAAAGAGTTGTGATTTCTTTGTGCTTTCATTTCTGGTAACAGAGCTGAATGTGGTCTTTGCTCTTTTTCTGTAGCAGTGCTGGTCCAAATGCAAATAGCCCTGGCCTTCTCAAGCCACCCCAGCACCAATCCAGGGCGGCAGCAGGAGGGCAGGGGCTTTATGTGAAGCCAGAGCTGCACGACTGTAGGAATAAAGATTTTGCACTGAAGAAAGGAGCAAACCCATTTCCTCCTTGCTTCAGCAAACAGAACGAATTTGAAATACTGCATCATCCTGAAGCAAATAACATCACCTTCCATTCACTGCATGAGTTTCCTTTGTAATTCCTATGGGCTACAACAAACAAAATGCATAAACATCCCCTGTGCCTCCATTGTGCGCTTGCAGAGCTCACAGTCTAATTAGCATTGCAAGAGGAAAAGGTGACAGGACACACTT
>NW_024968597.1:0-3005 GCF_019238085.1 Lagopus leucura
CATGGGGATGAGACATTGGTGACTGAGGCATGGAGAAGCTGGCAGAGAACATCCAACACCCCGGCACGGCGGTGCTGCAGGCTGAGTATCAGGAAATACGTCTGCTCTGAAGGAGTGGTAATGGTGATGCACTCACACCGTGGAGCAGTGTGATCACCATCCCTGTGTGCACCAGGACTGTGGGGATGTGCTGGGGGACACGGCAGGGGGGCTGGGATCTGATAGGTTCCATGGTGACTTGATGATCCTGTCTTGTTCAACATCTTCATCAATGACCTGGATGAGGGAATAGCATCCATCCTCAGCACGTTTGCTGATGATATGAAGCTGGGAGGAATGGCTGACACTGGAAAGCTGCACTGCTATTCAGAGAGACCTAGACAGCTGGAGAGTTGGGCAGACAGGAACCAGATGAGGTTTAACAAGATGCTGCGGGTTTGAGGCATCAGGAGTTTGGAACATGGTCCATGAGATCGTCAGCACTTCACCCATCCCATCCCAACCCATCCCTACCCAACCCAACCCATCCCAACCCAACCCAACCCAACCCAACCCAACCCAACCCTCTCTGCTGTGCATCACTGAGGGTTTAACATCTCTCCAGGAAGGTCGTGCCCAGGGACTCACATGGGACGTGGGACAGTGGGGGCCGTGGCAGCAGGTGGAGCGGTGTGGCTGATTGTGGGGAGGTTCGGAGACAGCTCCATCACATCTATCAGTACTGACGGAGGGAGGAGAGCTCTGATAATGGAGGGCTTTTTAATCTAGGAGATAAAAAATGTAATGAGATTCAATGGCTGTGAGCTGGAGCTCGAAAAACCGAAATTGGAAGGAAGATGCATCTTTTAAACAGGGAGTGTAATTAACCATCGGAGCAATTTGCCAAGGGATGTGGCGGGTTCTCCATCATTTGTGGTCTTTAAATCAAGTCCTTCTGAAAGAGTTGTTCTCCTTCCACCAGAAGTCACAGAGTTGGGCAGTGCCCTTCTCTGCCCGGCCAACCTGAGCCCTGCGGGGCAGCTGGGGGCCATGGGATCCCCACAGCTCTGCGTGCCCTATGGGGCACCACTGGATGCCCCATTGGATCCCAACACTGCTGAGTGCCCATGCAATCCCCACAGCACTGGGTTCCCATGAGATCCCCACGCTGCTGCATGCCCCATGGGATCCCCGCAGCTCTGGGTACCCCTTTGAATCCTAACACCACTGGGTGTTCTGTGGGATCCCAACACCACTGGGAACCCCATTGGATCCCAGCCCTGCAGCACCACCAGCTCTGGGAGCCTGCTGCTGGTCCATGCTTTCGGTGCTTTTCATTCCCTGCTTCTCCTTCTTTTTTTTTTTTTCCCCTTGGTTTCATTCTTGATATTTTTTCCTTTCTGCCCTAATTTTTTTTTTTTTTTTTCACCTATAATTTTCTCCATTGACTTTAATTAAGCTCTCCCCAGGCTCACTCTGTAGGCAGGCTTCCCCGGGTCTAATTAGACTCTCATCATAAGTAATCTACATGGAAAGCAAACATGTGTGTGTGAGAGAGAGCCAGCGAGATTTATAGAGAGCATGCAGGGAGCAGATGGGTGCATAAAACACTACAAATAATTCTGGTGCAGATGCAGAAAAGGCCGTCGCAGCGACGGGGATGGGAGCCTTCCCCACGCGCTCCCATAAGTCAAACCTCTGTCTCTCCCTCTCTCAAGGTATCACCGCATTTCCCACAATAAAATCAATAGTGCAGATCAGAGTAAATCATCTTTGACTGGGAAAGCAGCACTCGTTGATAGCAGCGATTCCCAGATGAGCTTAAGGAGATGTCTCGTGCTGATCTGCTTCTCACCGTGTGCTTAAGAGGCGAGGTGCGTGCTGCCTTGGAGCTGCCTGCCAGGGATGGGCAATGGGCTTCGGGCAGCACTGCTTGGCTCTCTGGATGCCCTTCTTGGCTTCAGTGCTCCTGAACTGCTGGGGACAGTGACGCTGTGGGCACAGTGTGGGTGCACACAGTGCTGGCTCGTGCTGTGCTGCATGGCAGAGCTCTGATGGTGCTGCAGCGCTGTGGGTTCTGGGGTTGGAGGCAAAAGGAAACACTGCACCATTGACACCAATGGTTATGACATTTTCTGGTGTGAGCCATCACCAAAATTCTTGAAATTCTGGCAATTTAGGCCCTGCTGACAGGCTGTGGCTGTCTGCACTGCCTTCAGGACCTTTCTGGCTGGTCTGGACATGTTTTCTGTCGTAGGCTGGAAATTGAAAGACTGATCCCCACTGCTACCCAGGTCAGAGTTCTCCCATGCTGCTGGGCAGTTTGAGCCCCAGACATCTCTGCAGGAGCACCAGGAGAGGGATCTTCTCTGTTGAACTCTTGCAATGGAGTGTGCTGTGCTTGCTGAACATCCCCTCACAAGGTGTATTTTTCCAGCCCTTGTATCATTACTGTGGCTTTTCTCAGCACCTGAAAACTTTCCACAACCTCTAGAAAGCCCTGACTCCAAAACCACAGCCAACCTTCCGGCGTGTGGCCAGCAGTGATCACACCATGAAACCCACTGCCATTGTTGTGTCACAAAAACCAAAGATGCCCGGAGAGGCAGGTTGGACAAATCCCTGAACAACAGGGCAGTGATGGTTGCCACAGCGCTGCGGGACTGACCTGAATGCAGCGGGCAGTGCTGGAGTCTCTGAATCACTGAAGACAGAAAAGCACCATGGGGAAGGATGGCTCAGTGCTGGCGTTGCATCTCTGAGCAGCTGTTGCTGACCTGGTTGGAAACGGTCCAGAGGCCGGATGGAGCTCAAGTCTGGCACAGTCCAACCACAGTGTGTATGGGAAGGCTTCCAGTGCTCAAACACCAACTTCTCCCACGCAAGCATCTCTTGGGCTGATCAGCCCAGGCTCCTCAGCAGACATTGGAGACAAAGGGGCATTTCCAGGACATCAGTTACCTTCCTCTGAGCAAGTGATCCCTTCCCTTCCCTTCCCTTCCCTTCCCTTCCCTTCCCTTCCCTTC
>NW_024968597.1:3463-6713 GCF_019238085.1 Lagopus leucura
TCCCATCCCATCCCATCCCATCCCATCCCATCCCATCCCCATTTCCATCCCATCCCATCCCATCCCCATTTCCATTCCATTCAGTGCCATCCAATTCCATCCCATCTTATTCCATCCCACTTTATTCCATCCCCACTTACATTCCATCCCGTCCCCCTTCCATCCTGTCCCATTCCCATCCCATTCCATCCCGTTCCCATCCTGTCCCCATTCCATTTCCATCTCATCCCATCCTATCACATCCAATCAATTTCCATCCTACTCCCATCCCCATCCACACCCTCACCTCACCCATCCCATCCCATTCTGTCACATCCAATCCCATCCCCATGCCATCCCATCCCAAGCACTTTGGGAACACAGGCACACAGCACCAGTAGAAGCAGAACAGATTCGTGCCCCTGGGGTGGGACGTTACCCAGGCAAAGCTGAGGAGCTGAGCAATGTGTGAGCAAAGGCCCGAGCCAGAACTGTGGCACTGTTGGCCCTGCTCAATTCTCACCACCGTTATGAGGCGAGAGTTTTGGGATTTGGCTGCACCTTGGCAAGGCGTGCAACGTGGGGCCTGGTGAGGAAAGGGTCACATTGCCCCTT
This sequence comes from Lagopus leucura, assembly GCF_019238085.1. NCBI lineage: Eukaryota > Metazoa > Chordata > Aves > Galliformes > Phasianidae > Lagopus > Lagopus leucura. Next base: position 4,058 of record NW_024968597.1, read on the forward strand.
TGCATCTGCAGCAGGCAGATTTTCCTTGTAAAAGCGATCACGTCACAGGGGTGCAGCTCCTGCTGTCAGCCTCATCCCCGTGCTGGACATCTCCTGCACCATGCTGGTGGGGAATCCACCACCCAAAGCCCTGTGCAGCCCCAGCTGTTCTGCGCAGCCCTCGGCGCCGCTCCGACGAACCGCACGTGGAATATTTCAGATATTTAAATACATCTCAGGGTTCAGATCGCAGCTTCTCAACAGCAGTTAAATAAGTAACACATTCATATTTTGTAAACTGTTTCTCACAGCTTGTTTATTTAGGGTTATAACTCGATTTGGGCTCCTTATGGAAGTGTGACTCATTGTTTAATGTGTCAGCTCATTAGCAAGACTTGTTTTTGCCTTATATTTCTGTGCTACCACTAATTGCTGAGCCCACTGTGAGCTTCAGCTTCCAATGACACTGTGCAAGACGCAGGGAGGTGGATCAGAGCGGAGATAAAAGGCAACAGGAACCAATGGAGGAAGCATTTGGAGTTGTGCCCCAGGAGTGACCTCGTTCCCTTAGGCAATGCCTCCAGCTCCTGGGGGCTCAACAGGAGTTGGGCACAAGCACATAGAGGAGAGAGATCAGAGCCAGGAGAGACGCCCTGTGCTCACTGTGGTTGCATTTGTCGGCCATGGGGCCGCTGCAGCGCGCCTTGAACGTCCCAGTGCGCCCTGACGGGTTGTCTGTGGCCAGGTGGATCTTCTGGACGCTTGGAACTCGACCTTCCCTGCTGGTTGGCTTCCTTCCTCCATTCCTTCCTTCTCTCTGCATCACTCAAGCCAGATTTTCTCAGCTTGGCTGGCACTGGCTTCCTTCTAAGAACGCTGCTGCTCGTTTCCTATGTAGCTTTATGAGTTTTCACCAGGCGTTTAAAGGAATAACAACCACGTTTTAGGGGAGAGACAAGGAGAAAATAAAATAAATTATAATTTAAAAAAACCACGAGAAGCAAAATTGGAGGGGCCAGCAGTGATGTCAAAGGAAGGGAAAAGAGCCAAAGTAGCCGATCCATCTGCTCAGTGCCTTCCCCTCTGCGGAGCCGCCCAGGAGGGGTCATGGGAGGGGGCTGTGGGGTGGTGGGACAGCCCTACAGACAGAGGGTGGGGAGATGGGGAAGGGTGGGGAGAGTCATACTGTCCAAAGAATGGGAAGCAGAATTGGGGCAGAACTGCGTTTTCCACCTCCGAGGAAGGCTTTGCAAACAATAGAGATTAAAAAATAGATAAAAGCCATAAAAAGTGCTTCGACAACGTCCTTTTAAATTACATTTTTTTTCCCCCTGAAAATATGCAATAAATCCCTTGCAAGAGTCATAAAAGCACCTGAAATGCTCTTGGAAAGATTTATGGGCATCTCACCACTCTTCTCAATAAAGTGAACGCGCGCTTTCTGACACCATTCCTCACCACCCGTGCTCTGGATCCCCGAGCCCCTTTCCATCAGCCTGCCCACGAAATGCTGCCATGTCGGGTGCTTGGAATTACGTCTTCAATGGAACTTAGTGCTGTGCCTGCTTGCTGTGTGCTCTGCTCGCTGGGGCTCTCCTCCCCATCCACGTCTCTGGATCCGGTGCTCTTGGCTTTGATGCACGCCAAGGATCTGTCCCCGAAACTTTTCCAGGCAGTTTCGTCATCCGACAATAATCCAATCCTTCCCGCAAAGTGCTTTGGAAGCTCTGCTGATATGGAGAATAATGGGTTTCTCAGCAGGGAAAAAGGGTTTTAATTCCTGGATCAAAACAGTTGTGACCTGGGGGATGCTGGAGCTGCTTTTCCCCCATTTCCACCTTCCTTGTGGGGCAGGACTGTGGTGGCTGGGCAGGGCTGGGTGGTGTGGGGCACTGTGGACACCCTGCTCTCCTCAGCCCTGTTTGGCTTTGGGCAGGTGGACATTTGCTGTGCTGCTCTGTGCTGCCTGCTGGTGTGCTGGGGGAATCCTGCACCCACTCAGACTGTGAATTTCCAGGAAATCAGAATAATAACAAAGAAATAGAGAGGGTTGAGTTTAATTTTCACACCTTTTTGGATTGCATTTTGTGAGTGAAAAACTGGAAACAAGGAGGCAGAGCCCGGCAAGGACACCGGGGTCACTGTGGGCTGTGTGCCCCACCTGGGCAGGGACTGCAGCTCCAGGGCTGTGGGATCACCTCCCACACCTCCTCCTAGCCCCAAACCAGTCAGGAAATGCACACCAGTCAGGATCCTCTGCACTGGTTCATCCCAAAGCATTGAGAAATGTAGTCTCCAACTTGGGAATGCTCCCTGAGGTCCAGCCGTGCATTTCAGCGGTGGGATTTGGGCGCTTGCTTTGTGCATAGTCCAAGTCTTTGCTGCACACTTGCTTATTCGCCTCTAAGAAAAGCATTTTTGAGAGTTCCAGAGCCATCTGCCAGCACTGCCAGAGCCCAACTGGGTGCAGTAATGGGGCTGTTCCTTCTGGCAGCACTGGGGGAGGATGGATGGATGGTTGGGTAGAGGGGTGGGCAGAGGGATGGAGAGATGGGTGGATGGAGGGAGAAATGGATGGATGGAGGAAGGGAGGGAGAGAGAGACGGATGTATGGATGTGTGTGGATGTGTGGGTGGATGGATGGATGGATGGATGGATGGATGGATGGATGGATGGA